>NC_064565.1:108024572-108327603 GCF_937001465.1 Orcinus orca
CTGGCATTTTTTTCTTCAATATATATTTATTGAATAATTAGTAGGTCCTGGAGGAGATAGCTGGAATGTTAATAGTATGCCGTTTTTTGAGCTACTCACAACTTAGCAGATGGGATAAATACATCCACTTGCAATTATTTTACAATGTGTGTATTTACTGAGGCATGAATAGTGTAGAACACTGAATTCAACTTGAGAGAAAATGTGAAATAACTATTCCTGTCAGCTGAGTCTTAAAAGACGAGTAGGGTTTAGCAGTTCGGATCATAGTGGAGAAACACAGGGCATTCCATACAAAGGGATACGCAAGTAAAGGTACAGATAATGGCATGGAACACTGTGGAGTTCAGGCCATATTGACAGCCATGAAAGTATCAAGCAGCAGGTGTCAGAGGCAGATATAGACCATGATATGAAAAACATTTTAAAGGCACCTTAGGATTCTTGAATATTTTGAAAACTGTATCACCCTTTTTATGTGTCCTTGACAGTATAGAATGGCATATCTCACCATTCCCTCCCCGCCAGAAAGATACTCTATGTGTCTTTCACACATAGAGTACCAAAGGATGCATAGAATGGGTTTTCAGCCGTGGACTAGATAAGAGTTTTCTGTAGCAGGGAGTCAGGAATATCTCAGGGATCTTCTTCAGCTTTCCTCATCCACTGCTTGGATCCTGAGTCAGGCCCTAATTTTCTGCCCTCCAGCACTGACTTCAAAATGGTCTCTCTCTTCTATGGGGTCCTCTCTTCACTGTCACTATCTCTTCCCTGACCTGAGATGTTCTACACCCTGCAACTGTGAATCTCTGCAAGGAGAAGAGTTACAGAAAAACCAGTTTACTAATTTTCTTCCATTTCAAGCAACTTTTATCTAGCCAAGAGTGACTGATCCTTAGAAAAAGTATGAAACATTCTGTTAAAAGACTATTTCTCCTTTTCCTGTTATACTGCTAGAGGCAACATAAAATGACCCTTCCATAACCCGGGCACTGCTGTGGTGAAGCCAGGGAGAGAAGTGTGTGTGTACCTTGCCCGCAGAGCATTTGACTGGGTGTGAGAGAAACAAGCCTTTCAGGCCATACAAGCCATTGAAGGGCTGAAGCAGAGGAAAGATGTAGGTTTGTTATTTTTATTTTTTGATAGCTTTTTGGCAGCACATGGATGATGGATTAAGGAAGACGACCTTGGAGTCTGGGAAAATCAGTTGCAACAATTTTCATCACGGCCAAAGAGCCTCCTTTGGGAAGGGGGGTGAACTGTGAGAATATCCAGAGGATGAGCGTGGCTGTAGGGAGCGCGGTTAGTTTACTTATTGTTTTCGTTACATAAACTATGTAAGATTAACCTGGACAAGCTTTCACTGGTGTTTGGTGATGCACATTATGGGAAGGGAGCAATAGAAGTTACTTGGTTAGAAAGATCTTCAAAAAGTTGATTTTGGAGGCTGTAGGGCATGCAGATGGGGAGATACAGAAGACATTTGGATATACCATTCCCAGGTTTGAGAACAGAAAGCCCTGGCTTAAAGGTAAACAGCCAGTAGTTTCATCTTCTTGCGAGATCCTGTATGCAGAGAGAATGGAGACATCGGGAGTAAAAAGAGAAGGCAGGCTTGACTTCCCACATAAAGATAAGGAAGGGGAAACCATAGCAGAAAAAAAAATGAGGGGAAGCATCAAAGACTTCAATACTTAACAAGTTTTCTAAAATCATCCCTCCTGCTCTTTGCAATTCTTGAAATTCAATCTAGACTCCACTGCTAGATACTGCATTAAGACTTGGGCTCTTTTCTTAAACACCAAAGACTCTGGATTATTTCTATGAGTATATACCCAATGGGATATTTATTGTTGTAACTTTTCCTGACTTGCAGTTGTTCAGGCAATAGCTTGCACCATGTCATAAGAGCAAAGGTGTAACTGTCATACATTATACGTATATAAATATTACTTATATAAAATATGTGTATATATTTATTATATATTCATATATAATGTATGTAAGTATAATGTGTATATATATATATATATGTGTGTGTGTATATATATGTATACACACGCACATACATTTCTCGGCTGACCTGTGAGTTCACCTAAGATCAAGCTCACCTGCGAGCTTCTTCCAACACCAATAAGGAAACATTTGGGACTTTAAAGTTCTAAAGTGTAGAATCCTGGAGTGATAACCTTAGTCTGCTAAATGGAAAGATAAAATAACCATAGGACACAAGCATAGCCCTGAAAGCAACCTGGAAATCTATACTGACAAATTATGTAATGGTAGCAAGTAAAGTTAGGAGCAACTCATCCACTGAGTCAGGAGAAAAGAGTGAGCCAGAGAAAAACTCTCAGGAGACGGGAGAAAGCTCAGACCATGGCAGGAGAAAGATAGCTTGTGAGTTAGAGAGTTGGCCGACATCTTCAGTTAATGTTGATAAAAGTATTCAATATTAATTCGCTTCCTGTTTTGTGTTGAGATGTAGCCACAACTTCCCCTCACGTCAACCTTTTAGTAAGAGTTTTCACCTCTAATTCCTCTAATGCAGCGAAGAGGATACTGGCTGGAGCCCCAAAGCAGTGAAGACGGAACTGACAGTGATGAATCACAGTAGTGACCTTTTGTGGGGGGATGTGGCCTGGCTAGAGATTGGGTACCACCTCACACATGAAGCGTGACCCATGTAGAAGACCCAGTCCAGTTTGCCCAGCGGTTCTCAATAAAGGATGATTTCCCCACCAGGGGACATGTGGTAATATCTGGAGACCTTTTTCCTTGTCACAAAGTGGGGAGGTACACTGGCATCTAATGGGTAGAGACAGGAGATGCTGCTAAACATCCCACAATATATAGGACAGCCCCCTGCAATTAAGAATTTCCTGACTGCAATGTCAATAGCAAGGTTAAGAAGCCCCAGGTTAGATATGCTCATTTTCAACTACAGCAGGATACAATGTATAAATTCCTGGCATGTAATACAGAACATTAGAATGTATTCCTTATCCATGCCCTAAAAGATTTTGCATTCTGGGTTGGGAAACTCCTCTTGTATTTCCTCTTGCAGCCCTTCCTTCTAAACTTGCCTCCCACCTCAAACAGTGAAGAGGCTGGATGACATATAACTAGGACTCTGACATGGAAAATAGGCCATATTTCATATTGCAAAAAAGAACTTTAGGATTACTTATATTAATGAACAATTGTTAAATAGTCTGGTAATTCTGTCTCAGGTTGACTGTAAGAATTTGGCCTTTTTACATATTTATTGAATCTTTTTTTTAAATTAATTTATTTATTTTTGGCTGCACTGGGTCTTCGTCGCTGTGCTCGGGCTTTCTCTAGTTGTGGCGGCGAGCGGGGACTACTCTTCGTTGTGGTGTTCCGGCTTCTCATTGCAGTGGCCTCTATTTGTTGCAGAGGATGGGCTTTAGGCACGTGGGCTTCAGTAGTTGTGGCACGTGGGCTTAGTAGTTGTGGCTCGCGGGCTCCAGAGCACAGGCTCAGTAGTTGTAGCGCACGGTCTTAGCTGCTCCACGGCATATGGGATCTTCCCAGACCGGGGCTCGAGCCTGTGTCCCCTGAATTGGTAGGCAGATTCTTAACCACTACACCACCAGGGAAGTCCCCTTAGTGAGTTTTTGGTCCAGGTTCTTCTTGCCTTGCTTTCCCTACATGGACCTTAAAGGACTCATACCTTGTGGAAATGGATCCCTGGCATGCAGAATTCATAGATCGGATAGTTACAAGCTAAACAATAAAACTTCCCTTGTCTTTCCTTGTTGATGTACACAGATTTTTGTCACTCTGAATCTCTTTCAATACTTGTTACTAAATCATTTATTTCTTTAGAAGTTTTAAAGGTTAAAGTTGATATTAAAGAATATGAAGTCTGGGTTATGATTTTAAACTTAAGATGGGAAAATTAGATTATCCTGAGAGGTCTATAAAAGAGCAAGTAGTTCAGACGTTTGCATCTGCTCATCTTGAAATATACATACAATCTAATACCTGCCCATTGACATGAGATGTTCCAAATTAGCAGAAATTCTGCCAACCAATTGATGGGACAGAGCAGGAGAGGATGAGTCATTAAAATATAGACACAAACTTTAGTCAGAAAAGCTGATGGGATTTCTGCCAAAGAAAAAAATCTCACAGCTGGGCCACCCTCAGAGATTTCTCTAACAAACACAGCCAAATATTCCTGTACTTAGTGACTTGATTCTGTTGTTCTGAATTATCAGCACCTGTTATTTCATTGCTTCAGAGAAGGATCATTTGAGGGAAAATGTTATTTTATAGCTAATAATTGAGAGAGAAAGTGGTACTCATTCTCTGGCAATATTTACCATGTGTACTGGAAATAAAAGAATAAATTCAAACTATTGGAGAATCTGAGTCAAGATTTGTAAACCAGGATTTTTCAAGCTTTACCTCCAGCATATGTGTTGCCCAGTAAACATGTTAAGAGTACATATTCCCTACTCTCCACCCCCATGGATTCTGACTCAACAGTCTTCCCCCCACCCCCACAGGCTTCACGGGTATTTCTGAGCAAGTGGTCTGTGAACTCGACTTTACAAAAAGTCTGTCAAAGATGCCAGCTCAAGATGGGTGGGCAACAGACGGGAAAATAACTGGGCACATAGTAAGGGCTTAATAAATATTTATTGAATGAATTGTCTCCGGCTCTTTTCCTAGAAACAGAGAAATTTATTTTTGCTTTCCTTGTGAGTGGATTGCTAATGGGCTGACTTGGATATATATTATTTTAGAGAAGCTCATCTCTCCCCCATTTATTCTCTGCTTTGTGTTAGATGAATTTTAGTCTCTGGTGTCAGAAAACTCAAGTTATGTGAACCATCTCCTTTCCTAGTAATGTGACCTTGGGCATGTCTTCTTATTTTGTTTGGCCTTAGTTTTAAAATTTCTAACTTGGGAAAGTTAATGATTACTTCTCAAAATATCATATAGCCCTGTAAAGAAACAAGGAATGATGAATGTGAAAGATATAGCATAAAGTGTGCTACTCGTTTTACTCATTTTATAATTCCTAGAAACGAATTACGAACTGGAATTCAGAATTCAATGACAGAGGCAGTGGCAGTGAGGTGTTTCTAACCAATCCTCTGCTCTAGGAAAAAAAAAAAAGTTTTCCTCAATGGCTAGGAGAAAGCCAGGTTTAAAGTGAATGCAAGTTAAACATCAGTTGATGAGTTAAAGTTGTATCTTCCATACAATATTTTGCTCTGTTGTTTTCAGAATTAACATTATCGAGGCATTAGCTACTTGTTTCTAAAGACAGTGGTTGCCCAGGTCCCACTGGGGTCAATTAATCTCTAGGAGGAGAATGGATTGGTCTGTTGGGTGGAGAAGGCTTATTAAGACAACCAGTCCACTTCCAAGCCTCCCCACACCGAAAAGCCTCTGTTACTATGCATACATACAAACTCACACACACAGGTAGACACATGCCCCATTCCCCTTAATTCTCATCCTGTACAAGACGAGTCAGATGAGTTCTTCTTGCCTCCCCTTCGGCTGTGCTGTATGAAAGATATGCGCTTGTGAAGGAAAGCTCTTTAAGGGTTTTGGTAAGCAATTACAGGCTGGGAGTGGAGAAGAAAGTGAGTGTCTGAAAGTAATTCCAAAACATTTTTTTTCCATTTATTTTCTTTCTGATAAAAATAGTATAAACACTTGTGGGAAATGAATCATCCTGTCACCTGCAGGAGAAATTCAGGCACTTCCCTGTTTAAACCTAACATATTAAAATCAAATAAAAGGAAGAAAGCAAGCATTGGGGTAGGTAAAATGCGGTAGAGCTTAATCATATTGGCACAAGTCATCCAGACATAACAAAAACCAAGACAAGTTTCAGGGCAGGTGCTGTCTAACCCAAAGAACACAGTGACCCACTGGGATCTGGCTTAATTTAGCCGTTGGTCAGCATCTGTATTAGACAGAGCTCCTTGCATTTCAAGCATCAGGACCACTACTTGAATTAGGTGAAAAGAAGGAAACACACTAGAAGTTTCCTGCCATTATGAGAAGGGAGCTGGCCTTGAGAGACTCCTGAAATATGCAAGAACTCAAATACTCTCAGACCACTCCTTCAGACTCTGCTTCTCCCTGAACTCAGGGTTTATTATCATGGATAACCCTCCCCTAAGAAGAGAGGAACAGGAAAATCAGTCCCTAGATCTTGTATTGATATTTTCCATCTTCAGGGATCAAGAGGATAAAAGCATGGTAGAGTAGGTCAGATTTGAGATAGAGACAGGAAGTAAAGTAACAAGGACTTGTGTGTGTGTTTGTGTGTGTGTGTGTGTGTGTGTATGTGTCTAGGGGTAGCAATCTGTGGTGGACACAGTGATGTAACACATGATTCAGATCCTTCTTCATGAATAAAAGCCTGATGATCCAACTTCCGGGAGTGCCGCTGGCACCCTCTCCTGCAGCCACTTTTGGAGATTGCACCTAATGGAGAGACCCACCTCTCCTAACACAGTAATCTCTTCCCAGGATAGCTGACATCAGCCTCTGATGCCAGACTCCCATTTAGGGGAGTTTTCAAAGCCCTCTGTGCCCATTCCTGTTCCCTTCCCCTCCATGGGTGTTGAGTCCAAGAGCACATTCTAATATAGCCCCTGTACACTCAACTCCATCTCAGAGTTGGTTTCCCAGGGAAGCCAGCCAGTAACAACTGAGAAGAAAGAAGAGAGGGGAACAGAAATCTGTGTACCATCAACCTTTAAGATGCAGAAAAAGGAGAAGAATCTGTTCAAGAAAGTAAGAAGAAATTGAGGAGGAGACTGACCCAGAGAGAGCAGTAATGTAAGATGGAACGGCTTCCACCTGGTATGCTCCATTTACTTATTTAGGTGAGTAGACTGGCTTAGAATGAGAGGAGAGGATTTGGCAGGATCCTTGAGGCTCATGGTAAAATTTTAATAGCAGTAAGAGGGACTAGTCATTGCAACAGGACACAAGATTGACAAATGGTGTTGAGGCTCCAGATGAGGCTGATATCCATGATATATCAACACTAAACTGCACAGCAAATGCCATTTACTCTTGCATCACTCAATTTTCAAATTGTAGCAGAGAACACATGGACTGAAGGATCGCTATTTATTTGGGGATTTATGTGGAGGAGTAGAGTGGCTGCATAACAAACAGGCCAAGAGAGTTGAAACAGTAATTAAAAATTGAACATAAAACCTGTGCCTGCACACACACACACACACACACACACACACACACACACACACAGAGTCATCTCTCTGAATCCACAGGGGATTTGTTTCGGGACCCCTATGGATACCAAAATCCGCAGACGCTCAAGTCCCTTATACAAAAAGGCATGTGAAATTGGTTGTGTGGTTGGTTGAATCTGTGGATGTGGAACCTCCAGATGCAGAGGACCATTTGTATATGATTGTTGATTCTTCTACAGCAATGATATTCATATTTTCACATTTTATTTCCAAGGAATGTTTACAAGATACCATTCCATTTTCTCTTGATGATTTTAAGTGGATATTCATTTGCAATGAAGTTTTATATTATGTATTAATGAAACTATCATTCCATTTGTCTTTTCTAGGTCATGTGATGAATAAAAAAAGAAACAATGCGGTATACAATTACATAAGCAATTAAAATAGAAGGTAGGGATTAAGTCTTCTTTAGTCATTGACCAGCCAGAAATTTTACAGCCCATAAAATATGAGAAGGACGCCTTCAATTTACTTTCTATGGCATGATGTCACTTCCTTTTCAAATCATGCATTTCATCCTTGGAGTTGGGAAGATAGAGGATGAGAAGGAGAATAACTGGAGTCATATGTTGGGATTTCCTATAAGACTGGTGAGAAAGGGTCTCCTTATCTTACCTTAAGCTGCTGTGCATTGCTCTGACTAGCAAGCAGAGTCCTGATGAAGTGTAAGGGTAGCCATCTGAAATAAGGCCACTGATCTAAAGGGGACAAGTAGATGATAAGAACAGAAGACAGGGGAAACCCACCAGGTTCAGATAGAGTGTACAGTTTCCTCGCTTGTACCTCATTCTAGTCTTCTATCAAATGTCCTACTTGTTTACCAGTCTGTCTCTACCATTAGTTTAGAAGTTCTTTAAGGGCAAGGTCTGTGTGTGATTTTTCTTTTTGTCTCCAGAACCTAGCATAGAATTTGGCTTTTGATGTGGTGTACAAGAAATGCAGGCTGAATGACTCAAAAGATAAATTTGGCAATTATTTTGTAGGTATTAAACTAAAATGTCCCCAGACTCAGTCACACTATAGTAAGATTTATGTTGAAATTATCAGCATTTTTAGTAATTTATCCCAGAAAGACTTCTGTGCAACCCAGGGCAAGGAATGAGTTGCATCCTTCCCGTCCAGCCTGATGGTTGACACCAACCCAGCAGAAGGTTATCTTACAGCTACCCTTTTTTTGCTGTATGTTGGGAAAGCTCCAAGTGCCAATAGCTCATTAGGGAGGGTGGGAGTGGATCAACTCCAGTGTTTAGATTCTCAAACTGTTTTCAGTTAGGAAATGACTTCTGTGTTTCTCCCACTCAGGTGTCTTTGATTAACGAGAAGCACAAATATGCAGTCACACAGGAATGTGCTCCCTCATTCAGGGTACAACGGTAATCAAGCGCTCAGCTGGCTGACATTTCTATACATTCCTTGACACACACAGATGCTTTTTGAACCTGGCTGGCCTATCCTTGTGCATTGCTGCCAGACCTCACTAGGCTAACTAAGGAACACCCAGAGTTGTTTTTGTTTCTAATACTGGGGCCTTGCCCTATAGGATAGAGACATTCCACTGAGCAGCTGTGTGACCTTACAAAGCCCTGGCTCTGCTGTCCCTGGAGTTGTTTTAAGATTGTAGATGTGGATATTTCTCACTACTGACAAATGGTGGTGGATCACTAGGTCTTCAGAAGGGAATGTGTAATAATTAATACTATATATGGTGTTTTATAGTATCCAATATTGACCTTTTCACTGTCCGTTACATTTGGATTCTGGGTTCAGATGAGAGCCATTGAGAAAAACAAGAATTGGTGGAGAGACTTCTCTTGCCTTCTTTTCTCCAATCTCCCCACCCCCAACTAACCCCACAGCCAGAGGGACTTTACCAGGTCTGATCAGCTTACTCTGTTGATAAAATGCAAGGGCTTCCCGTAACTTTTCACATAAAGACAAAATTCTTTGTGTTCTACAGGTCCCTGCCTCCCTGTTCAAGGAAAGTTCCCTCTAGACTAACCCTAACCCTTAAACCTCTTCTTCTTTGTACATGTGGTTCTCTTTATCTGATTCCCTCACCCAGTTCTCCTGACTACATCAGCTCCTCCTAGAACAGGTTTCCATCTCATCATATGACTCTTCTTCATAACATTTCTCCCAGGTGCAATTTTACATAGAGTTATGTGATTGCTTAATACAAATCTAGACACTCCCAGACAAGAATCATGTCTGTTTCATTCTGCACTATACGCCAGTGTCCAGCACTGTCCCCAGCATGGCACACAGTTAAGTCAATGGATATGCTGGGTTTAGATAATATCCAAGGAGTTTCCCTCATGCCCACCCACTGCCTACACATATCCCTTCCCTGTGTCTTTCTTGTGCTACCCATTCTTTTCACTGAGCCAAAAATTCTTTCTTAAAAGAGGATTTGACTATTATATTTTAAGAAAGTCCATCATGAAGAGAAGGTATTAAGAACAATTAGTTAGATAATATACTAGCTGGGTTATGCCTAAGTCATTTAAAACTTTACTATCTGCCCCCAAATGTGTCTGCTTTCCTTAACCCACAAAACACACAGTATTTTATCTTGGTTTGAACTTTGTATCTAATTCATAAGAGATGCTCAATAAAATGTATCATCTATATCAATATCCATTTATGCTTTTTGGGCTTTATTTAACCACCATACCAACAATTATTCCCTGTTTTATGTCAGTACAACCTAATAGTTAATGCACTTTTATAAATCCTATTTCAGTTGTTTTATATTTCCCAGGCAATATGATCTCAATTACATCATTCATAGCCAACCGTAAAATAAACATCTTCTGTCACTAGGTCCAGTAGATGCAAAACCCTAGGAAAATTTAAACAAATATTTTGATTTTGTTTACATATGTGCCACCAGCTGCTTTAGAAAATCTACTTGGGAAAAAACAAAAATTACAGAAGAACCCCATATTGTGAACACCTGGATTTAGATACTCAACAAAAAACCAGAAAGTAAACACTGCAATGTTAAACTCAATCATCCGGGAAAAAACCTACTTCCAAAGTGTATTTGAGATACTGTTTAATTTCACATAAAAGAGACTAAGTGGCAAAGCAAAGAAAAGAGAGCAGCTGAAAAGAAAAGTCTCACTATTGTGGAACCAGCTATGTCTCATCTGAGTAGGTGTTGGTGGATTGTTGGAAAGTTTAGAACACCCCAAATATACTGAGCTTCCCTTCTGCCTACACCCCTCCCAGCTGACAAAGAGGATCTTTTAACCACGGATTCCAGAAGCCCAATAACTAAGAAAACGCCAGCAGTTTAATTCAGTTAAACACCGAGAGCCATTGATATCTGAGCTCTGTGCTAAACATCAGGAATACAGATTAGTAAAAGGAATTCTTTCCTTTAGAGTCTACAATTTAGTGAGGGCAAAAGTACCTGTGAATAATTGTGTAATATTCCTGATACATGCTGGAATAGAGGTTAGTGATCAGACTAGTGGTGGTTCAAAGAAGGAAATAATGAACTCTTGCAGGATTTAAGGAAGATTTTGTATAAGAAATAATCATTCAGTTGAGTCTTGGACTATGCATAGTTATTTCTCCAATATTTAGGTAATGAAAGGTGACTTGGCAATTGTGAAAGGGGTTACAAGTATGCATTCCAGGCAGAGAAAATGTCATTTCAAAATGAAAGAAGGGTGCCCAGGACTGCCCAAGGTCAGCACAAGTACAAGGGATCAAATGCTATGTGCACCTGCCCTTGTGCCCAGGGCTACTGGACCCCAACTCCGTGATCACACTGTTGCCTGGGTTATCTCCTCTACTGACTAGCATGCTCCACTCTCCTGTGGGATGCCATTTCCAAAACACAAGGTCAAAGATGAAATTATTAGGAATTTCAAGATGGCAACAGTAGATCATTAAACCAGGTGTGGGTGTTTTTTCTCAGTGCAGGACCCTGTGATAATACGTAGGTTTCCTGCACATGAAGTCAGCTCCACATTAGCACGGTTCTCAATATAGAGATGTATGGTCAAAACCATTCCGTTTTCCTCTCTATTGTACCCAATTTATTTTTTAAATTAATTTATTTGTTTGTTTATTTTTTTTACAGTAGGTCCTTGTTGGCTATTTATTTTATTTTATTTTATTTTAGCTATCCATTTAAAACATAGCAGTGTGTACATGTCAATCAGAAACTCCCAGTCTACCCCTCCCCACCCCAACTATAAATTCATTCTCCAAGTCCGTGAGTCTGTCTCTGTCCTCCAAGTAAGTTCATTTTTATCATTTTTTTTAGATTCCACATACAAGCGATATCATATGACACTTGTCCCAATTTAATATTATTTGGGCTTGAAACAAACAAATTGGAGAAGGGGAGAAGGGAAATTGGGCAGCACTGGAATGAAGCTGGGACCAGAGGCAGGGCCTAGATTGTGCAAACCTTTATACAACATGTTGGAATTTGATGTTTATTCTGCAGGGTAAGAAATGCTGTTGAATGATTTCAGGCAGGATGTCACATGACCAGATTTGTAGATTATGAAATTCAATCTGGTGTTACTGTAGTGGGTGAATCTGAAGCGGGAGAAATGTGGCAGGAAAGCTAGGTATGAGCATTACAGGTGGGAGTGTTTCAAATCCCTCCCCAGACTGTAGAGATCATGATTCTGTTGCTCATTGATGCCTGCCCTGTGTTCTAGTTCTGAACGTGCACGCCCTATTTCTCACACTGGAGTGAAAATTCCTTGGTGCTTTTTAAATAGTAGATGCTTAATAACTATTTCCTGTGAAACTGAGGTTGCCTTAGCTATTTGAATAATCACACCAAAATCTGGACTCCTATAGGTCTCAGTCTGGATTTAACCAAAATTACGTTACCATAGGTAAATCGGTCTAGTAAGGAGAAAGGGGCTACCTGTGTTCACCAATGCTCTGGAATGAAGTTAAATACCCGGATGTGACCTTCACAAAGAAAAACTAAAAACAAACCACTGTATTGAGTAATAAATACATTAAATAAATCAAGTAATAAATCAATAGATAGATGTTCATTGATAAAGGAAATTGCATTATAGTTCAATTTGTAGAGCAGAGGTGATGCCTATGGCACTGATACTTTGGGTAGATATCCTTTGCTGCATAGGATAGCGATATCACAGTCCAGAGGGATTGGGTCTTCTAATGTGAACAGGATGGAGCATTGTTTTCAGCCCCCATGTTAGACTCACCTGGGAGAGTTTAAAAATTACCTTTGCCTGAGTTCTAGCACAACTGAATTCAAATTTCTGGGAGTGATACTTGGGTATCTAAATTTTTCCCAAGCTTTGTTGAATTATTTCACCCATTTTAAAGTGATTTTTGTCCCAACAGTTATGCCTCTTCCAGAATGTCATGCAAATATAACCAGAGTATTTAGTCTTTGGCACCTGGTTTGCTTCACATAACATAATATTTTTGAGATTCATCATATTGTTGAATGTAACAATAGTTCATTTCTTTATTCTCTATTGAGAATTCTGAACAGTATTCTACAGGATGGTTATTCATACCACAATTCATTTCTCCATTCACTAGTTTCTCCATTCACTCAACTTTTAAAAGTCTTGCCAGTTGATTCTAGAGCATAGCAAGGGTTGAGAACTACAGATAAACTTCATTATGAATATTACTTTGTATTTTACCAAATGCTTTCACATGCTTCAGTTATCATAATTGTACTCATTGACTGAACATGATATATGTGGAAGAAGTTAGAATTACCAGAGACTAGTCTATAGACCACACTATCTGACACACATGGAAACTTTGGGTCATGTCTGCTTAACCATTATTTTCTATTTGACATTACATAAAAATGTGTGTACTGTCAATGGCATAATGAATTAGTACTACACACATCCAACTATCACTGTTATCAAAAAGGCTTGGAAATATTGGTGGAAGATTTATGAAAAAGACATTATTCATGTTCCAAATCATCTTCTCTTATCCATAAATGGAAAGTGTGTGTCTATAAAGAGAGGTCAGTTTTTGGAGCCATGCTTATTAAACTATCTAACGTGTACATATTTCTGACCACTCGGAAAGCATTATGAGAGTATTTCAGTATCCATGTCTATAAATTATGATTAAGAACAATTTATAAGGGCACAGCCATTTCCTTCATAAACGCTTGGTTGGGACAGTTCATCTGTGCCTTTCCAGTCCTTTAAAGGCAACACTTGGAAGCAGTAGGATCAGAAACATCCTAGAAACTTCAACATCACATTGAAAGAGTGTATTTGTCAGTGGTTTTTTTTTTTTTTTTTTTAAAGTGAGTTTATGGAGTAGTTTTTAAATTGCTGTGATTTAATAGATTAGGATGATATTACAGACATAATGCAACTGAGAGTCATAATGATGTGGCTGGGGCCCCTGAAGACTCTATAGAGATTTTAGTAAGAGATATGCTGCTTGAAAACAAAGGATTGAATTTGGCCTACAGAAATCAAAATAACATTTGAGGGAATTTCTCTGATTTAAATGAAACTTGAACTTTATTCTTTAAAAAGAATGAAATGTGTGAAGTTATGTGATGATGAGACAAGATCAAGGACAACCTGAATTATGAATAATTTTTATTGATGTTCTTACATATTACAACCTCTCTCCATGAAAATGAGAACTGAGAACTGAGAACTGAACTCTTTGGGTCTGACATTATCCATGGCTATTGTAATCACTTGACCTCAGGAAACAGAAGTGTTACCTGGAATTTCTAGTTTCTCTTGTCTGACCCTTCAAAAAAAAATCCCCTTTCAGGATTATTATGAATCAACTTTACTTTTTACTCTTTGAAACTTAGTTGGTGATACTCATCAGACTTGAATGGTTAAAAAAGTTTAGGGAGACTTAATTCTCATCCGCTTGCAGGTCATTTCATTCATCTCAGTGCAAAAGTTTTTCTTTTGGCAACTGAAGGGGAATGAAACATTGATTTCCCAGGGAATCTGTATTCTGTTCTCTCAATGTACATGAACACACAGATATATTATTGAAGGAATCCTTCGTTTCTGAGGACATGCCAAATCTTGCAAAGATAGCAGTGAGGTAATTCTAAAGTGAATGAAAGTTGTATCCTCTGATGGGGGGAAGCTTCAAAAGAATTACCACAGGAATTAAAGAGAATCTTTAAAAAGTGAAGTTAACTTTAGTGAATAAGGGTAATTTCTTCTTTGTTTATGAAGAACTTATTATTTCAAGTTAATATCTAATTAAGCAGCTTGAGTATTCAACTGAGTTGAATAGTGTCTCCCCCCCAATCCGTGTCTTTTCTGGAACCTTAAAATGTGGCCTTATTTGGAAATAAGTTCCTTGCAGATGTAATTAGTTAAGATAGGGTCGTACTGGAGTAGGGTGGGCCCTCAATCCAATATGACTAGTGTCCTTGCAAGAGAAAGTAAAGAGACACAGAGACACAACACAGAGGGAAGACAACCAAGTGAAGACTGAAGCAGAGATTGGACTTACACTGCCGCAAGCCAAGGAACACCTAGGGTTACCAGAAATTGGAAGAGGCAAGGAAGGACCTTCCCATAGAGGCTGAGGTGGGAGCATGGCCCTGCCAACATTGTGATATGGGACTTCTAACCTCCAGCACAGTCAGATAATAAATTTCTGTTCTTTTAAACCAACCAGTTTCAGGCACTTTGTTTACAGTAGCCCTCGGAAATTAATACAGCTTGTCTCCGATTGATTTCTGACCAAAGTGAAAAATTAGAGGTTTACCATTCTATAGACTGGTGGTCTAGGAGGAGTCAGGAAAATTTTAGGAGAAAACAGAGGGACCAGCACCTCACTTCTGCCCACTCATGACTTCATCACCATGTCACTTGTGTGATCTCTGAGCTATTAGTATCAGGATCACCTGGGGTGATCAAAATGCACATTTCCTGCCCAGATCCAAACCTGTTGGTTTGAAATATCTGGTTAGAGCCAAGGGATCTGCATTTTACTAAGTTTCTTATATCATTCTTATGAATGCTAAAATTTTGGAATCATTACCATATGGAATCCTATCTATTACTGTCTTTGAGAGATAATCAAAAGAAATTCCATCAGTCCATTGAAGGTCAACAAAAGACTCAATCTTGCCCTCAAGTCTGTATATGAGGTCAAGTGAAATCCAAACATCAGACAGCATCAGCGAGCCACCCAGGACCACCAGTTCTCCTTCTGGGACATAGAACTTGCCAACAATACATCCAAGCGACCCGTAACTTTCCTCCTGCTCCCCAGCCCCTACATCAGGTAATGGCAACAAATAATTGGTCCTGGGCTTCCCTGGTGGTGCAGTGGTTGAGAGTCCGCCTGCCGATGCAGGGGACGCGGGTTCGTGCCCCGGTCCAGGAAGATCCCACTTGCCGCGGAGCGGCTGGGCCCGTGAGCCACGGCTGCTGAGCCTGCGCGTCCGGAGCCTGTGCTCTGCAACGGGAGAGGCCACAACAGTGAGAGGCCCGCGTACCGCAAAAAAAAAAAAAATAATAATAAAAAAATAATTGGTCCTCTTACCTTATGTCAAAACCATAGCAGCTAGAACTCAGAGAAATTGAGGAGAAATATGGAACCTACAGAGTGTATAGCTTGCTACCTGTCTGGTGTTCTTCTTTAACCCCTTATAAAAATAAAAATGACAAGCTTTCAAGATAAATTAAAAATCATTACCAAGATTAAATTTGCAGAAGAAAAAAACAAAACTCTTCTGAAGAGAAATTCCATTTATCAGGAGTTTTTCAATCACATAAATCTGAAATTACATTTATATTAAGTAAATGAGGCAGTTAATTGGTTGAAGGATTTGAAATGGAAATTCTAAATCACTCCTTTTATGTTTCAGACTATCAGGAATCTTTATATTCACACAGTGCATGTACAATTTATGCAAATGAGATAACTCGTGTATGCTTTGTATAAATATAGAGGTTTGTGATTGTAATTAAGGTTTTCCTCTTATTTCCTCTACAAATTGTTTTGGAGTTTGAAAAGTTTAAGAAGCACAGAAAACACTAGAGAACAATGGAACAATTACCTGCGCAGCTACTCCCCAATGTTAACCAACTTTGCAATATTTCTCTATAATATTATTACGAATAAAATACATAAAGCCAGAATGTAGGCTTTCTTTATTTGCTTCTTGAGCCCATTCTTGTCACTTCTATAGAGGCAGTCACCATCCTGTCTCCCTTTAGTTTCTTTCTCCCTGTTACTTATATCTCCGTGGTTATGTATATGTAAATGTATTTGTTTTTATTCAATTTTACTATTAAATAGGATTCTATCGTTTGAATATAAAACAGTTTCTTTTAGATATTTTCCAAATCATGAGTTATTTATTTTTCCTCAGTATTCACAATACTGAGGCTATCATAATATTTTAAATATTATAAATGCTACGTGCTTTTTCTTTCATATTTGATAAATGGTATTGTTGGTATAAGGACAGTACTGATTTTTATATTTTAGCCTTCTAGACAGTACCCTGGTCTTATTTGTTTTTTCTGTAGAATACTGCAGGCTTTCTATTTAGTCAATAATATTATCTGCATATAAAAATAGTTATTCTTTCTTTATATTGCCTATTGAATGACTTGGGATCTTTATGGAGGAGACATAATGTCAGGCTTACAGTAAGGTTGAGTGCTCCTGACATTAATAGGAATATTTCTGATGCTACAAAAATAAGCATAATGGTCATTAGGAACACAACTTTCTTCTAGTAAATTACTATTATGTATTTCTTCAGAGCTAGGTCAATAGGAGAAAGATATTGAGAGTTTCTAAAGGCTTCACAGAAAAAAAAAAGTCAGCACTTTATAATGTGAAAGAGAAAGATAGAACTCACAGCCATTTTTCACAAAGAAATGTGTATAACTAGTCAATGACCTGAAGAATCGCTTCATACGGTGAATCCTAGACATAACACACAGAGAAGATTTTTTTTTATATTAGTTATTACTATTATTTTGGGTTTTTTTTTAACATCTTTACTGGAGTATAATGGTTTTACAATGGTGTGTTAGTTTCTGCTTTATAACAAAGTGAATCAGTTATACATATATATATGTACCCATATCTCCTCCCTCTTGCATCTCCCTCCCTCCTATCCTCCCTATCCCACCCCTCTAGGTGGTCACAAACCACTGAGCTGATCTCCCTGTGCTATGCGGCTGCTTCCCACTAGCTATCTATTTTACATTTGGTAGTGTATATATGTCCATGCCACTCTCTCACTTTGTCCCAGCTTACCCTTCCCCATCCCTTTGTCCTCAAGTCCATTCTCTAGTAGGTCTGTGTCTTCATTCCCGTCTTACCCCTAGGTTCTTCATGACCTTTTTTTTTTTTCTTAGATTCCATATATATGTGTTAGCATACGGTATTTGTTTTTCTCTTTCTGACTTACTTCACTCTGTATGACAGACTCTAGGTCCATCTACCTCACTACAAATATCTCAATTTCATTTCTTTTTATGGCTGAGTAATATTCCATTGTATATATGTGCCACATCTTCTTTAAAACTAAAAATAGAATTACCATATGACCCAGCAATCCAACTACTGGGCATATACCCTGAGAAAACCATAATTCAAAAAGAGACATGTACCAAAATGTTCATTGCAGCTCTATTTACAATAGCCAGGACATGGAATCAACTTAAGTGTCCATCATTGGAAGATTATTTTTTGAACCATCCCCTTCAATATATAACACAAAAAATTTGACTAATAGATATAAAGTTAAATGAATAATAATTTTGACGGCAAAAGAAATGCAGTGAATGTTTTCCTTTTCTGAACTTCCTATAATAATCAAACAAATAAAAATAAATAAAACATAAAATAAACTTTACTATATGAAAAAGAAAAAAGAATGAATTGATACTTCCAAATTATATTATTTGACTTTTTTGTACACAGGGAAGAAGACAGTATAACAACATAGAGTGTTGCAGTAATGAATAAAGCATAGTTTCTATTTTTGAGCCTTAAAAACTAAATATTATACAAATTTGATTTAAAATTAAATATTAAAATATTAAAAATATTTCCCTTTATTTCTTATTTTTATCATAAATGATATTGTATTTACAATACTTTTTCTGCATTTACTGAAATAATCACGTTTTTTTATACTGTAATCTATAAAATTGCTCAAACTTTTGACCTTGAACATTCTTGTATTCCTGGGATGTATTCCTGGGATTAATACAGTGTGGAATACAATGTGATGGGACTCTATATAGGATGTTTTTATTTACATTCACAGGTGTGATTATTTTATTATTTTTCTTGTATCTTTCTTAACAAGTTTTACTATAAAACTGCATTACCATTTAATGCAGTTTTTTTCTGAAATAATTTGTAGAAGATATGAATTATCTACTCCTTGGACTTTTGATATAAGCTTGCCTGTAAAATCCTATAAGCCTGTTTTCCTTTGGGGTTGAAGGTGGGGATGAAACAGGCTGGGAGATAGTTTTTGTTTTAATAAGCAATTTATTTACTTTAATGGCTATTTGTCTATTATTCTGTTTCTTATTTTTAACAGCTTTGTTAATGTACAATTAATATGCCATAAAATTCAATGTAAAATTCAATGAATTTTAATAAATTTGCAGAGTTGTGCAATCATCACCACAATCCAATTTTAAAACTTCCATCACACCAAAAGATCTCTTATGCCTATGTGCAATTATTTCTCTCTCCCATCCTCAGCCCTAAGTTACCACTAATCTATTTTCAGTCTGACAGAGATTTGTATATTCTGAGCATTTCACATAAATGGAATCATACAAAATGTGGTCTTTTGCGTTTGATTTTTCTTTCACTTAGCATAATGTTTTGAGATTCATCAATATGGTGGCATGTATTAGTAATTCATTTTTTAATTTTATTATTTTTTTTCTTGAGTTTGTTTTGAAACTTCTATATTCTCCAGTATTTTATTTTGTTTATGATTTACAATTTATAGATAAACTTGTTGATTGAATTATACAATTATTCTCATAATAACTTAAACCTTTTGTCATTATGATTCCTATTTTTTTGTTCCAAGTATACTTTTATTTGTGCTTGCTTTCTTTATTATTTTTTTGAAAAATATGAAAAAGAGTCATACTTTTAATGTCTTTCAAATAACCAGTTCTTATGGATTCTTTCTATACCATTTGTTTCAGTTTTATTCTTTATTTCTTTTCATCATTTTACATCATTTTATCTGTTGATCCTTCTTAATTTCTTTCATGAAATAATTTATTTCATTTATTTTCAGTCTTTTTTTAGAGGTTTATATATTTTTCTACTTTAAGCACTAAAGTGTATCCCACAAGTTTTAATATATGATACCTTCATTGTAATTTATTTATAAATACAAAATACTTTAAAAATATGTGCCTTATCTACCATGTCTTCATAGTTCTTTTTTTTTCCTGACCCCACAACCAATGAGATAATTGCTCAGCTAAATTTGATATTTATCCATCTCTTGTGCTTATTTATACTTTTAATACACATATATTGTTCCCTAAACCTGAGCTGCATGCCATTCAATAACATTTATATAACACAATTTATTAATTTATTTTTTTGAGGAGCACTTATGTTATTTACAAACTATTTCTATTATAAGTAGTACCTCTGCAAACAGTTTTGTATATGTCTTTATTTTATTTTTTATTTTATTTTAACATCTTTATTGGAGTATAATTGCTTTACAATGGTGTGTTAGTTTCTGCTGTATAACAAAGTGAATCAGCTATACATATACATATATCCCTATATCCCCTCCCTCTTGCATCTCCCTCCCTCCCACCCTCCCTATCCCATCCCTCTAGGTGGTCACAAAGCACCGAGCTGATCTCCCTGTGCTATGCAGCTGCTTCCCACTAGCTGTCTATTTTACATTTGGTAGTGTATATATGTCCATGCCACTCTCTCACTTTGTCCCAGCTTACCCTTCCCCATCCCTTTGTCCTCAAGTCCATTCTCTGGTAGGTCTGTGTCTTTATTCCCATGTTGCCCCTAGGTTCTTCATGACCATTTTTTTTTTTTTTTATGTTCTGTACCTATGTGTTAGCATACGGTATTGGTTTTTGTCTTTCTGACTTACTTCACTCTGTATGACAGACTCTAGGTCCATCCACCTCACTACAAAAAACTCAATTTCATTTATTTTTATGGCTGAGTAATATTCCATTGTATATATGTGCCACATCTTCTTTATCCATTCATCTGCTGATGGACACTTAGGTTGCTTCCATGTCCTGGCTATTGTAAATAGAGCTGCAATGAACATTTTGGTACATGACTCTTTTTGAGTTATTTGTCTTTATATACATGATGAGAGATCTTCTAGAAGGTGAAAGAGCTTATTTTCTGAATCATAGGGCATGGGGATCTTCAACTTCACTAGATTTTCAAATTTTTCTCTGATGAGCATTTCAGTCGAAAGGAAGAGAGTAGATAGCATGGAGAAGAGAAAGCTTCATAATTCTTTGTCTGAAATTGAGTCATATGAGTACACATAGCTACAAGGGCAACTGCAAAATGTGTCTCTAGGTCAAAAACATATGCATAAACAAAACTTAAAGGGATACAATTCCTATTGCTAAAAAAATGTGGGGGAGGGGAGAATGTATTCTAGGGTATGGTAACAGACCCTGCAAAGGACAGGCCTCCATACATCCAAGAATCTGTGTGCCTCTTCTTCCCACATTAGCACTATTACCCACTCAAGGGTGATGACCTCTCCCTGCCCAAGGGACAGAATCTACTGGATCTGCCCCTCCCCATGCCCAATGCACAATGGGATTGGAATAGGAACACCCATGTTTAAAGAAAGCAGACTGATTGTAAGGTGTTTAATATCACCCATTTTCTGGGGCAGAGTTTTTCTAGTCCTTACTGTCCTGAGAGAGAAATCTTCATAACTTCTAGGTATCTGGGTACCTCTGTGCAAAGATCTACAGTTCATAACCTAAAATGAGTAACTCATCCTTTGTTCACATCGGTGTATTGCCTCAAGTGTTAGCTTGACACTCATGACTCATCATTTTAATGGTTCTGGGCATTTATCCAAAACTCTTTTGTCCTTTCTTGCTCTGGAAGGTTAAAAGACAAGTTCATTGAAAATATATTGGGTTTTTGTGCATCTTCCCAGAAAATGCTCCACGAAATTTTGGTCTTGAGTTACACATATAACTCAAGACACTGCTTGATATTTCTACCTACAGTATTATAAAAGATGACAATAGTTTAATAAAACTATGTATGACTTTTTTCAGAGTCATTGTAGCTCAAGAGACTATATAGATTTAGCCATATCTTATAAGAATAGAACAGTTATATAAGTTAAGACATTTTGCTAGGTTTTAGAGCTTTCAATTGAGTGTAACCATTGCCTTAGGCAGATAATTTGGAAAATTAATTTATTGGTATATTATGGATAAGATAGTCATTTAATTTCAACTTTAAAATGCATTGAAATATTATTATTGTAAAAAGGAGAACAATTGTAAAATTTTATCAATAGTTTGTAAAAATTTTATCAATATTTTGCAATAAAATACATTTGGGGGAATGGAAGTCTCATATATTGCTGGAGAAAGCATAAAATTATGTATTTCTGTATAGAATGTATTGATAATATCAGTGAAAATATTAATGAACATGTATTTAGTGTAGAATCTTGCTATTGAGAATTAACCTTAACAGTATCCATCAATAGGAAAATTTTAAAATTCTGTATGGTATATGCATAAAGGCAATGCTCTGAAGGAGAAAAAAATAAGGTAGACATTTGTATTAGTTTTCTATGTTGTGTAATAAATTACCACAAACTTGTAGCTTACAACAATATACATTTATTATCTCACAGCACCTGTGGGTTGGGAGTCCAGGCACTGCTTAGTTAGTGCTTCTGCTCAAGGTCTCAAAATGCTACAGTGAACTTTTTTTTGCAGTGCACGGGCCTCCCTCTGCTGTGGCCTCTCCCGTTGTGGAGCACAGGCTCCGGACGTGCAGGCTCAGCGGCCATGGCTCACGGGCCCAGCCGCTCCGCGGCACGTGGGATCCTCCCAGACCGGGGCACGAACCCGTGTCCCCTGCATCAGTAGGCGGACTCCCAACCACTGAGCCACCAGGGAAGCCCTACAGTGAACCTTTGACTGGGTTGTGTTCTCATACAGAAGCTCATTCGGGGAAGAATCTGCATCCATAGTTACTCAGGCTGTTGGCAGAATTCTTTTCCTGGTGGTTGTAGGATTCGTTTCCAGTTTATGCTGGCTATTGGCTGAAGGTCACCCTCAGCTCCCAGAGGCCATAATTCCTAGAGGCTGCCAGCCGTTCCTTTCCACATGGTTGCTTAGTTCATCAAGCCAGTAAGAAGATTCTCTAGAAAGCATCTGCTAGCAAGACAAAACCTTATGTCTTATTAATCACTGGAGTGACATCCCAATCTCATCACTTTTTAAATATTTTATTGATTAGAAGCATGTCATAGGTCTGGCCTCTACTCAAAAGTGAGAGGATTATATTGGGGTTAGCCAAAAATTTCGTTTGTAAGATGTTACGGAAAATCCCGAATGAACGTTTTGGCCAATCCAATACATGGGTGTCAGGGATCATGGAGGGACCACCCTAAGGTCTGTCCATCACAGCTTTTATATGCTAATAGGGAATAATTTCTGAGCTATGTTACTGAGAAAAGAAAAAGGTGTTTATATTGCGTGTGAACATGTGTTCACACACGTGTGTGTGAACATGTACGTGCATGTGTTTAATTTTGCCTCTGAAGAAAAACAGTGGAGAAAAGGGTATTTGGAGTGGAAAGAGGATTAACAAATCATTTTCTATCATTTTTTCAATGTTGTAGCTTTTCAGGTGTGTGTATATTAACTGTGTTAATAGAGGAATTAATTATTTTAAGTTTATGGACTTTTATGGCTATTTTTGAAGACTAAACCAAGAATAATCACTTTTCCAAAACAAAACAACAAAAAAGAGCATTTGGCAAAGAATTTGGTAATCTAGGTTCTGAATTTTTCTTTGCCTTGAGCAATCTGCAACATTACCTAGACATTCTGAACCTCAGTGTTGTTCCTTGTATTTTGGTAAGGTTGGAATAAATAATGTCTTAAATCTCTTTCTAATACAAATCAATCAAATACTGGATAGGTAGTCATCTAAATAATATAAATATTAAAATGTAACAAATTTTTTATAAAGAATGATCTTAAAAACATGGAATGGAATTAGGCTAGGAGCCTGGAGGAAACTACTATGCACACAAAGCCCTGATGGAATTGAGGAAGGACAGAGAGGGGAGAAAAGTTTGAATGAGAAGAAAATGGCATCAAATCACAGAGAGCAGAGCCTTGGGATTAGGGCAAATCTTGTGTTGAAATGTCTTAGAATTCATTAGAAGAAGACAGATATCCTCTGCCTAACATTTATGTGCAGCCAGACTATTTTATTTTTAATTTTATTTAAATCTTTTACTTTGATGTATTTGTAGATTCACATGACATGAATCCTTATTCATTTTCTCCCAATGATAACATTTCTTGCAAAACTATAGCACAATATTATAACCAGGATACTGACATGGATACAGTCAAGACATAGTGTCCATCAGCAGATGAATGGATAAAGAAGATGTAGTATTTATAAACAATGGAATATTATTCAGTCATAAAATGAATAAAATTTTGCCATTTGCAAAAAAAATGAATGGACCTGGAAGGTATTATGTTTAGTGAAATAAGTCAGAGAAAGACGAATACTCTTTGTTAATACTTATATATGGAATCTGAAAAATAAAATGAATGTATATATCAAAACAGTGTGCTTGACTCACAGATATAGAGAACAAACTAGTGGTTATCAGTGGGGAGAGGGAATGGGGGAAGGAGCAAGGT
This sequence comes from Orcinus orca, assembly GCF_937001465.1. Lineage (NCBI taxonomy): Eukaryota > Metazoa > Chordata > Mammalia > Artiodactyla > Delphinidae > Orcinus > Orcinus orca. The sequence goes on from NC_064565.1 coordinate 108,048,796, forward strand.
AGGGGTAGGGGGTAAAGAGATACAAACTATTGTGTATAAAATAGAGAAGCAGGCTTCCCTGGTGGCACAGTGGTTAAGAATCCACCTGCCAATGCAGGGGACATGGGTTCGAGCCTTGGTCCAGAAAGATCCCACATGCTGTGGAGCAACTAAGCCCATGCACCACAACTACTGAGCCTGCTCTCTAGAGCCCACAAGCCACAACTACTGAAGCCCGCATGCCTAGAGCCCGTGCTCTGAAACAAGAGAAGCCACTGCAAGGAGAAGGCTGAGCACCACAATGAAGAGTAGCCCCCACTCACCGCAACTAGAGAAAAGCCGTGTGCAGTAACGAAGACCCAACTCAGCTTAATTAATTAATTAATTAATGTATTTCTGACAGTCTTCCTGAATTGAACATCATCTGGACAATTGTAAGAGACAAATAAAAAAAATAGCTAAGCAATAAGGATATATTATACAGCACAGGGAAATACAGCCACTGTTTTGTAATAACGTTAAGTGGAGTATAACCTATAAAAATATTGAATCACTATGTTGTACACCAGAAACTAATAAAATATTATAAATCAACTATACTTTAATTTTTGGAAAAGTTCTTTCACAGAAAAACAGTTTAAAAATTTTAATAGACTCTATTTTTGAAAGCAGTTTTAGGTTCAGAGTAAAATTGAATGGAAGGTACAGAGATTTCCAATATACCTCCTGCCCTCCGGCATGCATAGCCTCTCCAGTTCTCAAAATCTCCCACCAGAGTGGCGCATTTGTTACAACTGATGAACCTACATTGACATATCATTATCACCCAAAGGCCATCATTTAAGTTAGGGTTCGCTCTTGGTGTTGGACATTCTGTGAGTTTGGACAAATATGTAATGACACACATCTACCATTATAGTATAACTGTTCTAAAAATTCTCTGTGTTCCACCCATGTGCTCCTGTCTCTCTTCTCACTCCTGGTAACCATGGATATTTTCGCAGTCTCCATAGTTTTTCCTTTTTCAGAAACAATATAGTTGGAATAACATAGTATGTAGACTTTCAACTTGGCTTCTTTTACTTAGTAATATGCACTTAAATTCCCTTCATATCTTTTCATGGTTTGATAGCTTACTTCTTTCTGACACTGAATAATATTCCATTGTTTGGATGTACCATAGTTTATTCACCGACTGAAGGACATCTTGTTTGCTTCTAAGCTTTAGCAGTTATGAATAAAGCTGCTAAAAATATCCATGTGCAGGTTTTTTTGTGGACATAAAGTTTCAACTTATTTAGGTAAATACCAAGTAGTATAATTGCTGGATCATATGATAAGAGTATATCTAGTTTTGTAAGAAACTGTCAAAGTGCCTTCCAAAGTGGCTGTACCACTTTGCATACCCACCAGCAATGAATGAGTTCCTGTTGCTCCACATTCTTGCTGGCATTTGATGTCAGCAAGATGTGCTGGATTTTTGCCATTCTCACAAGTATGTAGCAGTATCTCATTGTTTTAATTGGCATGTTCCTGATGAACTTATGAATGTGGAACATATTTTCATTTGCTTATTTTCTATCAGTATGTCTTATTTAGTGAGATGTCTGTTAAGCAGTTTTGCCCATTTTTTAATCAGGTTGTTTGAAGTTTTTAATCTTGATGAGATCCAATGTTTCCATTTTTGGATTGTACTTTTATGGTGTCAAGTCTAAGATCTCTTTGCCTAATTCTAGATCCTGAAGATTATCTCCTGTTTTGATTTCTAAACATTTTATAATTTTATGTTTTACATTTAAGTCCATGATCCATTTTGAATGAATTTTTATATAAGCTGAGAGACAGATTGATGTTTGTATTTTTTCCCCTATGAATATGCAATTGTTTCAGCACCATTTATTAAAAAGTCTATCTTTCCTCCAATTTAATTGCTTTTGCACCTTTGTCAAAATCAGTTGGACATATATGTGTAGATGTGTTTCTGGGTTTTCTATTCTTTTCCATTGATCTATGTGTACCCCTTTTCAAGTACCACACAGTCTTGATTACTGTTGCTATATATCTAGAAATTGAGTAGAATTACTCTTCCCAATTTTATTATTTTTTTCAAAAATTTAAAAGTATTTTTAGTTAAATATATAATTTAATTAAAAGTAATTTTCCAGTTATTTAGTCTTTCTACATAAACTTTAGAATATTATATATTCATTACATATTATATCTAACATAGCTAATATACATAAACATTATACATTTATCTCCAGTTATTTATATCTTCTATGATTTCTTTCTTTGATTGTGACTTTTGGCATATAAGCCCTGTACATGCTTTGTTAGATTCATACTAGGTATTTCTCTTTTTTTAATGATTGCAAATGATATTTTATCTTTAATTTCAGTGCTCATGTGTTCATGGCTAGTATATAAAAATACAAACAATATTTGTATATTTATCTTACATCCTGTGACCTTGTTGAACTCACTTATTAGTTCTAAAAGTTTCTTTTAATGATTTTTTTTTAGATTGTCCACACAATCTTGGCATCTGCAAATATGGACAGTTTAATATTTATTTTCCTTTCTTATCTGTATGTGTTTTACCCCTTTTCCTTATCTTATTGTACTGGCTAGTACTTCCAGCACTATACTGAGGCTTGCCACAGTGAATATCCTTGCCTTGTTTCTGAACTTTGGGGTAAAGCTTTCAGTCTTTCACCACTAAGGATAATGTTATCTATAGATATTTTTAGATGATCTTTATTAAGAGGAGGAAGTTCTTTATTTCTATTTTGATGAAAGGGTATTTTTGCTTGTTTGTTTGTTTAAATCACGAAAGGATATTGGATTTTTTCAGATAACTTTTCTGTACCAATTGACATAGTAATGTGATTTTTCTTTTTTAGCCTGTTAATATGCTGGATTATGTTGATTGATTTTTGAATATCAAACCAGACTTGCAACCCTGGAAGAAACTTCCCTTGTTTATAGTATATAATTATTTTTATATATTGCTGAATTCTATATGTTAATATTTTGTTAGGGACTTTTGCATCTGTATCATGAGTAATATTGTTCTGTAGTTTTGTTTTTTATACTTTTTATATCATTTTGGTTTCAGGGTATTACTAGTTACAAAAATTAAACTGTAAAGTGTGTTCCCCCTTCTATTTTCAGAAAAAAACAATATAGGATTGGTATTAACTCTTCCTTAGATATTTGGCATTTCAGTGAAAACATCTGAATCTGGAGACTTCTTTTTTTGTTTGGAGTTTTTAAATTATTAAGGAATTAAATATCCTTAGTATTCATAGTGCTATGCAAATTATTTACTTAATATACCCAGGGAAGGGGTCCAGCAAGTATGAAAAAATCAGGTCCCTACTTGGCCTTCTCTGACACCACACTGGCAAGGGTGAATTGGGAAGCCTTTCATCTTCACAATGGTAGAAGTCCTAGGCTCCCCACTCAGGTTTTGTTGACATGGATGGGGATGGGGCTTTTTCTGCAGGGTTTGGCTAGAATAAAGTTATTTTCTAAAAGCTTTCTGTCTAAGCTAAGCTGCCTCTTTCTTGGCCCTTTGGCTAGAGAGAGAAGACTTTTGTTGAGGCTTCTGTTTTGTCTATTCCTGTTGGCAGTTCCAGGTTACCTGTTTGTTCTGCTCCAGGTCTGCAATATATGAGACTAAAAGAAAATCTTGGGAACTTGTCACCATGTGGTCCCCTGGTCTCAAGGTCTCTAGATAGTCTTCCTTCTTTTCTCTGCCTTTTAGAAACTTCTTATATTTATCCTATATATGCCCAGAGTTTATAGCTATACTTGATGAAAAGTATGGTCTATTCCTTCTTCCCAGAAGCAGAAGCCAAAACAACTTTTTAACATATGAATTTATGTCCTATCTCATCTCACCAAAGATTTGAGACAAATAACAAAATTATGATAGTTAGACTGACACTTTTGACAGCATAGATTTAAGTGGATTTTTTTTTTGGGTGCAATTTTCAAAAAGGCAGATGACTCAAGTCTCACTACTTCCATGGCATCTTTTCCAGTGTTTCCATCCTTAGGGGATGTTCCCTATTCTAATAGAACACACAACCTGGGGAATTTAGTATTTACTATTACATAAATAAAAAATATATACACAATAGAAATATTTGTATGCATTGTCTCTTTCCTCTAATTACAACTTAGTAACCAAGAACAGAACTTCCCAAAAGGTATGGGTCTAGCACACTGATAGGCTTAGGTAGAATAAAAGTGCCCCATACATTGAACCCATCAGTTCTCAGTGTGACTGGGTGGTCCACTGGTACTAAATTTGATGATCTCGTGCCACGAAAGCATTCTCAGTTCTCCTTAGGGTGTTAAACAAACATCATTTTCTGTGTGCTATGAAGTGTAAATGTTTGAAAGGCCTTGCCTTGTTAAAAAAGAGATCATACAGTGAAAGGGGTGAAAGGGGTATGCAAATGTTCTCCCATCATAGATACTATCAACTATTTTTCTAAAGTGGTTGTGTAAATTTTTTCTTTTACCAGCAACCTAAGAGTGTTCCAAGTTCTCCACACCTTCATCAACACTTGTCAATATCAATAGTTTAATCATATTCTGGTGGTTGTGTCAGTATCCCATTATGATCTCAATTTTCATTTTATAAATTTCCTAAATTTTTAATTCTCACAAGTTATGTTTCCATTACCAGTTAGTTCAAAATTTTTCTAATTTCTATTTTAATTTTCTTTTTTACCCATGAATTAATTTAAGATGTATTACTTAATTTCCAAACACTTGATGTTTTTGCTAGCTATTTTATTTGTTTGTTTTATTTCTAAGCTAATGTCCACTGGGATCAGAGAATGTACTCCGCGTGATTTCAATATATGGTCTTTCCCCATATCTATTTGACCCTGTCCTAGATAGATTGTTACATTCATTTATTTAATAATTTCTCCAGAGACTAAACATGAAATGGTAAGCCCAAAGCAAATATCATTTTAAAGTTTCCCAGACTGTGAAACATGAAGATAAGCAGAATAAGACCCTGTGTATATGTACCTCATAAGTAATTTGATTTTCTTTATAGTTTTTAATACTTTGCTTCTGGCTTTTTAATTGACATCTGAAAACCCCAATTCTCTCCTTATCTTGAGCATAATAACATACATTTGTTTCTAATTTAATTTTTATTTTGATGTCTGTCATAGAGATCATTTTATTCTCCACGACACAAAGGATTAGACAGGTTAAGTATTTATTATCTTACAAATGATGAAAGAGAGATTTAAAGTCTTCTCTGAGGAGTATAAGACCCACTTACCTACATCATAAGACCAGTTTCAAGATTAAATGGAACAACATAGGTGAGATTGCTTTGTAATACTGTTTAAAACTATAACTCTGGTTACCAATTATCACTCTTTTGGAGTTAACTCTGTAGTAGTAAGGTACTACTCCTTACTAATAATCCTTTTTCCAAACATGGGATCGACTTTTGATAATTTTTATGCCTAATTATAAATCAGTTACATACACTGTTTACTTCCTCAAAGACGTTGAAGAGTTAATGTTTGGGTTTTCAGCCTAATTCTGCCAGAAGTTTCCTTTCATTTTTTGTAGACAAAGAAAGCAAAGACTCCAAATCACCCTCAGAAGAAGTACAATAAAAAAGCCTAGAACTCAGATTTAAGAGGCCTTTTTGGGTGGAGACTCTGTGGCGGTTGTATGCTTTAATCTTGACCTACACTTCCTCTTTTAAAAATAAACTCTAAGCATTGTTTCTTGGATATAATTGTAAGTGATCTTTCCAGAAAAAGAACAACTCTATTTTGAAAGAATCTAGTAAGTACCACTGAAACTTGTATGATGGAAGGTTGGTTAGATTCTAAATGGCTAAAACTGGAAATTCCACAGACCAAAACATTCTTTAATTGTAGCCAAGCAGCACACACTGAGGGAAGAATCCTTTCTAGTTCTAAACCATTTAGACTAAGATATTTCATAAAATTGAGGTTTTCTTTGAAATGACTTTAGTAAGATTTTATTTTAAGAATCAGCATGCAAGTTAGTGCCATTGTAAACATAGGACTTGTTTTGTTTTTCTCCAAAACTGATGTATTCTTTTGAGCATAGCTGGAAAATTCAGAACCAGCCAATATTAATTTTGTGGCCTTCAGCTAATCTAAATAGGCAAATGCTGGCATATCCCCTTTAAATGTAATATCTTGGTCTGTCATCTCTTGCATAGTGGGAATGTTCTGGAATTGAAAGAACCTTTGTTTTCATGAGGAAAATAATGGCCTCAGTGCCCTGTAATTGATTTTCAGGGCCCAACACTGAAACAAGTAATACAGTATTTCATTACTGCAGTGAGTTTCATGAATCAATCTAAATAAGTGTGTCTTCTTTGCAGACTTTAATCAATGCAAACAAATTTGCAGAGTTCTTACCTGGTGGGGAGAAAAGTGCCAACAACTGTATGAGTTTGAGAAGACTTTTGGGTGTTCTGAAATATCATTTAAAAAATGTTCCCAGATCTTGAATTTTTTCAGTAAACCTCTAAAACTACCAAATAACATTATATGCTGGATGCTTGGAACCATAAAAAAATATTTAATTTATCCAGAGTGTCTTTTGTTATTATAATTCAAAGTTTTCCTACTTATACAAAATATAATGTTTTAAATTAAAACATGCAGAAGACGTGCATATATTTAGGTTTAGCAAAATACAAATTTCTTGAGGACTGTATTAAGAAGAATCTTGCTTCTAGTTATCCCTGTCTGTGTCTACGGACCAAAAAACATGTTCAGAGATTTCTTAGCATCAGTACTAAGACATTTGTGTATGCTGGCCTGCCTGCTTTTCTTTCTTTCATACATTTTTATTGAGAGCCTATTCTAGGCTAGACAATTTGCTGAAAGCTGGTGATATAAAGATGAGTAAGACAAGGCTTCTGTTAGAGCCCATGAGGAAGTGTGCAAATGTCTAAGTTCTAGCTGCTATAACAGAATACCATAGACTGGGGGCTTATAAACAATAGAATGTGTATTTCTCACAATTCTTGAGGCTGGGAACTCCAAAACCAAGGCACTGATAGATTCGGTATCCAGTGAGATTTCTCTTCCTGGTTCATAGACAGTTTCTTCTCATTATGTCCTTACATGGAGGAAGAGTGAGGGAGTTCTCTGGTGCCTCTTTTATAAGGGCAAAGCCCTTGTGACCTAATCACCTCCTAAAGGACCTACTTCCAAATACTATCACATTGGGGATTAAGTTTCAACAAATGAATTTTGGGGACATATATGTTTAGTCTATAGCAACATATTAACAAAAATTTCAATATAGATTATGTTATACAGAGTTTTAATCAAAGTGTGGCAGAGCATGAATGGATATAATAATTTAAGAAGTGAGAATCAGAAATGACTTCACAGATGAGACATAATTTAAGCAGGGCATTGAAGAGATATTAGACAAACGTAAAAAGAAGATAATTTCTGTAAATACTAAGAGCACGTGCTAACTCTTAGTTCAGCAAAATAATCCAAGTAATAATGTAATGGACACCAAAATCAACTGTGAATTTCTTTCAAATGACACTTACCCCTTTTCCTTGTCATCTCAAGATTATCCTGGGTCTGACAACCCCTGTTCAAGATTAACCTCAGAAAGGAGTCATGGTAAGTGATGTGACAGTGTTACCTCCTTCAGGTACATGGGAGACAGAAAAGAGTTTAGAACTACTGGTTAGTACAAAACTACCATTGAAACATGGATGAACTCCTTAAACTGTTTAAAGAGTCAGCTGGAGCAGCAAGAGAATTCTATATCCAATGACTCATGGCAAGCAAGTGTACCTGCTACAAGAATGAAGATAGCCACACAAGGGTTTCTCTAATAGTGTGTGGATGAAACTTATCACTGTGGCTGTATATAGTACAGTGTCTTGTTTGGTTTAGCATATGCACCTCTGACACAGTTATTCAGAGTGTGGTCTAAGACCATGTGCATCAGAATCACTAGGAATGTTAAATAAAAACTGATTCCAGGGCTACTTACAATATTCACTGCATCAGAACCACTAACGTTTGTGAAGCTGAACTTTAAGCAGCTTGTCAGTTGATTCTTTTGCTGGCTAGATTTGGAAATGGAATGAACTAAGTTCTAAACATGATGAATTCAATGCAGCTTCACCACTGAAATCTTTGCCCTTCACTTGAAACAAAATAAGGTAAAGACAAGTATGATATGGCAGTCTCAGTTTTACCACCAAATTCCCTGAACCTTACTTTCTTCACCTTTAAATCTAGGTCATTAACCATTGAACTAGAGGATTTTTAATTCACTCAATTTTTCATGTTTTCATCCAGAAAATACATATTTTTCTAGTACCTAGTGTGTTAAGCATTGATTGCTGTATGGAGACCATAGACAAACATTTTCAGGGAGAACCTTGGTTTCAAACACTGCACTTATCAGATGAAGGATACTAAAATGTGGGTGTTCTACATTGGGCCAGAACTCTCCAAAAGGCTATTCCTCTCAGTAAGGCTATTTTTCATTCTCAAGTAAGCTTTGAGAATTAAATTTTCTCTATACTGAAAGCTCTGTCTAGGCAGATTTACAATAATTGCCCTTTGGTGCTTTGGGGGAACTCTATTCTCAGAGAGTGTTAATGGATACAAGAGGGTTTATTACTCAATTCTTGAGGGCACAGTGATCAATTCCTTGAATTAATTTTTGGTATAGTGCAAGACAGTTAAAAAACAAAAATCCCTTTTGGGACTTAGAATGAGAAACTTGTGAACAGATTGTAAATCTTTAGGGAATCAAGGAGAATATGTCATAATAGAAGCCCATAGAATTCTGAAGGTAAGGTAGAAAATTGTGCTTTGGGATTTTTCAGGGACCTTGTTGACTTTTTTATTATTATTCAGGAAATAACTGTTTAGTTTTTTTCCTTTCAGGGTCGATTGTGGACATTTTGGATGATGGTGGGATGTCATGAAGGGGTTTGAGCTGGTAGATACTGAGGTGACTCATCAAGGGATTGAAACGTTAGAATCTCTTACTGCTAGGACCTAAAATTTTAACCCCTATGAAAGGAGAAATGGTATAATCTTGAGCCTGAGGAAGGTGTGGAACTAGAATTGAGGATTCTTCCTAAAATAGGGACCTTGGACAGATTGCTTCTACTGAGCAGCCAAACCTGCACCATGATTTGTTATGGAAATCAAGTTTACAGTAAGGACCTGTTTTAATTCCTAATCTTAGGAATTGACAAATATGTTCTGGACTGCTGAAATCTTTGGATGTTCAGAAACACACACATACCATTTGTTAAGGATCATTGCACAGTCCTATGTTAGTGGAGCTACTATAGGTAAATAAATTACTTTGAAAAAAAATCACTAACACAAATTACAAGGCAAATATCTACCATGAGGAAAAGCTAGTAGACAAAGTATACAAAAGGACTCTAAGGAGTAAAGATAATAAAATTGCATGAAAAATGTTATAAAATAAAGTGTTTATAATCATTAAAGATATAAAGAACAGAAAACATTAGAATTTTATGATAAAAAAGAAAAAATTTTAAAGAACCAAATAAGCCTTAAAGGTATGAAAAAGGAAGTAATCAAATTAAAACTTTGAAGAACAATTTTGACAGGTTAAGAGTTGGCTGATGTGAGTATCTGTGACTTTGAGGAGGGAGATGAGGAAACTGCCCAGATGCAGGACAGAAAAATAAACAACTATTAAAAGGCTTGAAGCAAGCACCTAAAAGAATATTCCCAGGAAGAGACAGCATGAGGGGAAAGCCAAATTTAAAAATATATTGATAAGAATGTTTAGAATCAATGAAAGACTTGTTTGCTTAGAATGGAGAAGCATAGCAAGTCTTGAACATAGTAAAATAAAGCCATGTCATGGTATCATAGCAAAATACTAAATAAAAAAAAAAAATCTTTAAAACTACCAAAAAGGCTGATTAGGTGTAAAAACTAATAAGTAGACTGACTGTACTTTTCCTCCTCTTTAGATGAGGCTACAAAATAATTGAATAAAAAAATCAAAAAGCAAAAACAATAAGGATGGCTGTAAGGAAAAGGGAAGTTACACCACACAAATCTTAATCAAAAAGCAAGTTGTCACAGCAATGTTGCTATCAGGGACAAAGAGGGTCAATAAAAAGCTAAGCATAAATATTACCAGAAAGTTATAGCAATATTAAATTCTATTCTAGCAATACAGGCCAAAATATATAAAACAATAATTAACTGGAAGATAAAATATGCAAATTTATTATTGTATTAGGTGAGATTGGGGATTTAAAAATATTTTTTTCATAAAAATGATATATCAATTAGACGAAGAATTAATAAAAATAAGAAAAAATTGAAAAAATGTAATAAGCTTGGCTTAATGGACACACATACACATAGTGAGCTCACTAAAACATTAGGTAAAATTAAGTAGTTCATATTATTTTCAAGGAAACATAACACATTTCTAAAAATTAATTGTATTCTGTACTACAAAAGAAGCTTTAGTAGTACTTTAGTATACTCATACAATGACCATAGTCTCTATAAGAAAAATGTACTAACATTAAACATCAGTAAGAAAATAACCTCCAAAATACATCTGAAAATTACAAAGAAACACTTTAAGCAATCTAAACTAATGAGTCAGAAAAAATCATCATTATAAAGTAGTTAGAACTGCATGACATTGAACTAACTTTTCAGAATGTAAAACAGCAAAGAACAGTACTTACAGGGAAATATATCAGTCAAATCCATATGCTTGAAAAACAGATTGAAAATTACCTTTACAAAGTTAGAAAAAGAACACAGGCTAAGCTCAAAGAAAGTAGGAGAAAGGAAAGAATAAAAATAATATACTTAAGACTCCCTCTTGCGAGAGGGCTGGAATCACAACCAACTGCTGAACAATCATCAACAGGAAGACACTGGAACTCACCAAAAATGATACCCCACATCGAAAGACAGAGGAGAAGCTGCAATGAGACAGTAGGAGGGGTGCAACCATAATAAAATCAAATCCCATAACCACTGGGTGGGTTACTCATAAACTGGAGAACAATTGTACCACAGAAGTCCACCCACTGGAGTGAAGGTTCTGAGCCCCATGTCAGGCTTCCCGAACTGGGGGTCTGGCAACAGGAGGAGGAATTCCCAGAGAATCAGATTTGAAGGCTAGCGGAATTTGACTGCAGGACTTTGACAGGACTGGGGGAAACAGAGACTCCACTCTTGGAGGGCACACACAAAGTAGTGTGCACATCAGGACCCAGGGGAAGGAGCAGTGACCCCATATGAGACTGAATCAGACCTACCTGCTAGTGTTGGAGGATCTCCTGCAGAGGTGGGTGTGGCTGTGGCTCACTGCAGGGACAAGGACACTGGCAGCAGAAGTTCTGGGAAGTACTCCTTGGTGTGAGCCCTCCCAGAGTCCATCATTAGCCCCACCAGAGACCCTCTATGATCCAGTGCTGGGTTGCCTCAGGCCAAACAACCAACAGGCAGAGAACTCAGCCTCACCCATCAGCAGACAAGCAGATTAAAGTTTTACTGGGCTCTGACCGCCAGATCAACACCCAGCTTTACCCACCACCAGTCCCTCCCATCAGGAAGCTTGCACAAGCCACTTAGATAGCCTCATCCACCATAGGGCAGAGAGCAGAAGCAAGAATAACTACAATCCTGCAGGCTGTGGAACGAAAACCACATTCACAGAAAGATAGACAAAATGAAAAGGCAGAAGAGTATGTACCAGATGAAGGAACAAGATAAAACCCCAGAAAAACAACTAAATGAAGTGGAGATAGGCAACCTCCCAGAAAATGAATTCAGAATAATTATAGTGCAGATGATCCAGGATCTCGGAAAAAGAATGGAGGCAGAGATCGAGAAGATGCAAGAAATGTTTAACAAAGACCTAGAAGAATTAAAGAACAAACACCTAGAAGAATTAAAGAACAAACAAACAGATATGAACAACACAATAAATGAAATTAAAAATACACTAGAAGGAATCAATAGCAGAATAACTGAGGCAGAAGAACGGATAAGTGACCTGGAAGACAACACGGTGGAATTCATTGCTACAGAACAGAATAAAGAAAAAAGAATGAAAAGAAATGAAGACAGCCTAAGAGACCTTTGGGACAACATTAAATGCACCAACATTCACATTATACAGGTCCCAGAAGGAGAAGAGAGAGAGAAAGGACCTGACACAATATTTGAAAAGATTATAGTTGAAAATTTCCCTAACATGGGAAAGGAAACAGCCACCCAAGTCCAGGAAGCACAGAGAGTCCCAGGCAGGATAAATCCAAGGAGAAACATGCCAGGAGATATAGTAATCAAACTGACAAAAGTTAAAGACAAAGAATAAAATTTTAAAAGCAACAAGAGAAAAACAACATACAAGGAAAATCCCATAAGGTTAACAGCTGATTTCTCAGCAGAAACTCTACAAGCCAGAAGGGACTGGCATGATATATTTAAAGTGATGAAAGGGAACAACCTATAACCAAGATTACTCTACCTGGCAAGATCTCATTCAGATTTGACAGAGAAATCAAAAGCTTTACAGACTAGCAAAAGCTAAGAGAATTAGGTATCACCAAACCAGCTTTACAACAAATTCTAAAGGAACTTCTCTAAGTGGGAACCACAAGAAAAGAAAAGGACCTACAAGAACAAACCCAAAACAATTAAGAAAATGGTAATAGGAACATGCATATTGATAATTACCTTAAATGTGAATGGATTAAATGCTCCAACCAAAAGACACAGACTGGCTGAATGGATACAAAAACAAGACCCATATATATACTGTCTACAAGAAACCCACTTCAGACCTAGGGACTCATACAGACTGAACTGAAGGGATGGGAAAAGATATTCCATACAAATGGAAATCAAAACAAGCTGAAGTAGCAATACTCGTATCAGATAAAATAGACTTTAAAATAAAGAATGTTACAAGAAACAAGAAAAGACACTACATAATGATCAAGGGATCAACCCAAGAAGAAGATATAACAATTATAAATATATATGCACCCAACATAGGAGCATCTCTATACATAAGGCAAATGCTAACAGCTATGAAAGAGGAAATCGACAGTAACACAATAATAGTGGGGGAATTTGTGGGGGAATTTAACACCTCACTTACACCAATGGACAGACCATCCAGACAGAAAATTAATAAGGAAACACAAGCTTTAAATGACACAATAGATCAGATAGATTTAATTGATATTTATAGGTCATTCCATCCAAAAACAGCAGATTACATTTCTTCTCAAGTGCACACAGAACATTCTCCAGGATAGATCACATCTTGGGTCACAAATCAAGCCTTGGTAAATTTATGAAAATTGAAATCATATAAACATTTTTTCCGACTACAGCTATATGAGATTAGAAATAAATTACAGGGAAAAAACCATAAAAACCACAAACACATGGAGGCTAAACAATATGTTACCAAGTAACCAAGAGATCACTGAAGAAATCAAAGAGGAAATGAAAAAATACGTAGAGAAAAATGACAACGAAAACACAACAATCCAAAACCTATGGGATGCAGTAACAGGAGTTCTAAGAAGGAAGTTTATAGCAATACAATCCTACGTCAAGAAACAAGAAAAATCTCAAATAAACAATCTAACTTTACACCTAAAGAACTAGAGAAACAAAAACAAAGAAAACCCAAAATTAACAGACGGAAAGAAATCATAAAGATCAGAGCAGAAATAAATGAAATAGAAACAAAGAAAGCAATAACAAAGATCAATAAAACTAAAAGCTGGTTCTTTAAGAAGATAAACAAAATCAGTAAAATTTTAGCCAGACTCAACAAGAAAAAGAGGGAGAGGACTCAAATCAATAAAATGAGAAATGAAAAAGGAGAAGTTACAATGGACACTGCAGAAATACAAAGCATCATAAGAGATTACTACAAGAAAGACTATGCCAATAAAATGGAGAACCTGGAAGAAATGGACAAATTGTTAGAAAGGTATAACTTTCTCAGACTGAACCAGGAAGCAATAGAAAATATGAACAGACAAATCACAAGTAATGAAATTGGAACTGTGATTAAAAATCTTCCAAGAAACAAAGTCCAGGACCAGATGGTTTCACAGGTGAATTCTATCAAAGATTTAGAGAAGAGCTAACACCCATCCTTCCCTAACTCTTCCAAAAAATTGCAGAGGAGGGAATACTCCCAAACTCATTCTATGAGGCTACCATCACCTGATACCAAAACCAGATATACTACAAAAAAAAGAAAATTACAGACCAATATCACTGATGAATATAGATGCAAAAATCCTCAACAAAATAGTAGCAGACAGAATCCAACAACACATTAAAAGGATCATACACCATGATCAAGTGGGATTTATCCCAGAGATGCAAGGATTCTTCAATATACAAAAATCAATCAATGTGATACATCATATTAACAAACTGAAAGATAAAAACCATACGATCATCTCAATAGATTCAGGAAAAGCTTTTGACAAAATGCAACACCCATCTATGATAAAAACTCTACCGAAAGTGGGCATAGAGGGAAGCTGCCTCAACATAATAAAGGCCATATATGACAAACCCACAGCAAACATCATTTTCAATGGTGAAAAACTGAAAGCATTTCCTCTAAGATAAGGAACAAGACAAGGATGTCCATTCTCACCACTATTATTCAACATAGTTTTGGAAGTCCTAGCCATGGCAATCAAAAAGACAAAGAAATAAAAGGAATACAAATTGGAAAAGAAGAAGTAAAACTGTCACTCTTTGCAGATGACCTGATACTGTATGTTGATAATCCTAAATATACCACCAGAAAACTACTAGAGCTAACCAATTAATTTGGTAAAGTTTCAGGATACAAAATTAATGCACAGAAATCTCTTGCATTCCTATATACTAACAATGAAAGATCAGTTAGAGAAATTAAGGAAACAATCCCATTCACCACTGCAACAAAAAGAATAAAATACCTTGGAATAAACCACCTAAGGAAGTAAAAGACCTGTACTGAGAAAACTATAAGACACTGATGAAAGAAATCAAAGATGACACAAACAGATGGAGAGATATATCATATTCTTGGACTGGAAGAATCAATATTGTGAAAATGACTATACTACCCAAAGCAATCTACAGATTCAATGCAACCTCTATCAAATTACCAATGGCATTTTTTACAGAATTAGAACAAAAAATCTCAAAATTTGTATGGAGACACAAAAGACCCCAAATAGCCAAAGCAATCTTGAGGGCTAAAAATGGAGGTGGAGGAATCTAATTCTCTGGCTTCTGTATATATTACAAAGCTACAGTAATCAAGACAATATGGTACTGGCACAAAAACAGAAATATAGATCAATGGAACAGGATAGAGAGCTCAAGGATAAACCCATTCACCTATGGTCAACTAATCTATGAAAAAGGAGGCAAGGATATACACTGGAGAAAAGACAGTCTCTTCAATAAGTAGTGTTGGGAAAACTGAACAGCTACATGTAGAAGAATGAAATTAGAACACTCCCTGACACCATACACAAAAATTAACTCAAAATGGATTAAAGACCTAAACTTAAGACCAAACACTATAAAACTCTTAGAGGAATACATAGGAAGAACACTCTTTGACATAAATCACAGAAAGATCTTTTTTGATCCACCTCCTAGAGTAATGGAAATAAAAACAAAAATAAATGAATGGGACCTAACGAAATTTAAAAGCTTTTTCACAGCAAAGGAATCTATAAACAAGATGAAAAGACAACCCTCAGAATGGGGAAAACGTTTGCAAACAAATCAACAATGATTAATCTCTAAAATATATAAACAGCTCATGCAGCTCGATACTAAAAAAAAAGAAAAAAAAAAAACCCAATCCAAAAATGGGCAGAAGATCTAAACAGACATTTCTCCAAAGATATACAGATTGCCAACAAACACATGAAAGGATGCTCAACATCACTAATTATTAGAGAAGTGCAAATCAAAACTACAATGAGGGGGCTTCTCTGGTGGCGCAGTGGTTGAGAGTCCGCCTGCCGATGCAGGGGACATGGGTTCGTGTTCCGGTCCGGGAAGATCCCACATGCCGCGCGGAGTGGCTGGGCCCGTGAGCCGTGGCCGCTGGGCCTGTGCGTACGGAGCCTGTGCCCCGCAACGGGAGAGGCCGCAGCAGTGAGAGCCCCGTGTACCGCAAAAAAAAAAAAAAAAACTACAATGAGGTATCACCTCACACCAGTCAGAATGGCCATCATCAAAAAATCTAGAAACAATAAATGCTGGAGAGGGTGTGGAGAAAAGGGAACCCTCTTGCCCTGTTGGTGAGAATGTAAATTGGTACAGCCACTGTGAAGAACAGTATGGAGGTTCCTTAAAAATCTAAATTAGAATTACCATATGACCCAGCAATCTCATTGCTGGGCATAAACCCAGAGAAAACCATAATTCAAAAAGACATACACACCCCAGTGTTCATTGCAGCACTATTTACAATAACCAGGTCATGGAAGCAACCTAAATGCCCATCAACAGACAAATGGATAAAGAAGATGTGGTACATATATACAATGGAATGTTACTCAGGTATAAAAAAGGATGAAATTGGGTCATTTGTAGAGATGTGGATGGGACTAGAGACTGTCATACAGAGTGAAGTAATTCACAAAGCAAAAAACAAATATCATTTATTAACGCATATATGTGGAATCTAGAAAAGTGGTACAGATTAACTGGTTTACAAGTCAGAAATAGAGACACAAATGTAGAGAACAAATGTATGGACATAAAGGGAAAGTTGGGGTGGGTGAATTGGGAGACTGGGATTGACACATATACACTAATATGTATAAAATAGATAACTAATAAGAACCTGTTGTATAAAAATAAATAAATAAATAAAATTCAAATAAAATTAATTAATTAAAAAAATAAAAGATTACAATTTTCGATCTCAATAGCACAGAACATTAGCTATTGGATCATTTAAAGTCTTACCTTTTAACAAAATGAGTTTTAAGGCAACTAAGATTTAAAGGATTCAAATGACATGTCTCACTATTCTCTAATTGCTAAGTAATCCCTGAGTAAGTGGTACTCCTGGGACACACTCATATACAAGACTTTAATTTACTTTTTAAGGCCCCCATCCAATGAAAGTGAGAAAAATGCTCCTTCTGGAATTTTTCAACACTCCTTGTTCTCATGAATTACTATTGCAATGTTGAAGAAACTGGTTTAGTTAACAGGCAAGAGCAGCAACACTATTAGTTCTCCAGCTTGCTTATGGTGACTGTGAAAGTTCCATAGCAATCATATTTCTTCCCTGAGTCTGAGAAATGCTCATGAATGCAGTGCCAGCACATTTGGAACAACTGCTCACAAGGACTTGCACTGAAATGTAAGGTTTATGAGTCTCGGCTGAATTAAATGAAGTAGTTACCACTGGCAGCTAAATTACAATGTTTGATCATTGTTGAGGAAGGAAATGAAAGACTAAGTTAGAGAAAGAGGGTTGAGTATAAAGCCTGAAGGATAAGACAATAAATGGTAAGAAAAGCCAAGAAGGTCACAAATCAAGTAGTTGAAGAACTGAGTGGGGCAGAATAGATGTGGGGTTTTGGCATGACTTTTGAGGCTATATATATGGGGTTTTGTGGTATGAGTGAGTCTGCATGCCTAAAGAGTTCAGGACCAAGGCAGACAATCACTTAGAATCACTAAAGTACTCAAGGGTTCTTCCCATTAGCAAGTCCCTGGGGTCTCTGGCACAGCATTTCTTAGTGTCATCTCCCCTAGCTGCTGTCAAACCCTGTCATTTCATATGAAACTAATGACACTAGAAATGCTCCCAGAAAACCAAAGAGGGAAGAATAATATCCTATTAAGAGAAAGTTCTACTACTGTTGTCACTCTTTAGTTCTGGATACTCCATTTATCCAGGTGAAACTCCTCCATCATTATCTAGCTGTAGGACATGCTCCATAAATTCTCTTGAGTTTCCTCATTTGAAAGATGGAAATGATACAATCTACTACAAAACAATAACTACAACAACAAAAAACACTCAGTGTAAGGACTGGTGTTTAAAAGGTTCTAAAAACATGAATTATTTTTTCCTCTTTTCATGAAGTTAATTCATATGGAACTAAAAATTAGAGAGAGGGTGAAAATAAATTAGAAAGGAAAATATAGAGAAAGGAATACTGAAGATGCTAAATGATGATACATGCTTAAAAAGAAACAAAATGGAAGAATAAAGGAATGTGACACTATGACAAAGAAAACAAAGAAACT
Source organism: Orcinus orca (assembly GCF_937001465.1). NCBI lineage: Eukaryota > Metazoa > Chordata > Mammalia > Artiodactyla > Delphinidae > Orcinus > Orcinus orca. Next base: position 108,067,152 of record NC_064565.1, read on the forward strand.
AAATAGAAATACATAGGAAAATAAATGATAAAGAAATAATTAAATGGAAAAAGGAGAAGCAGACCCGGCAGAGTAAAATAAATGAAAAATTAAAGGCTCTCTCTTGTATAAGGGGCCTTTGTAGGAATGATTTGATTTATCATATATCTTAACTTGTTAGATAAAATTCATCTAAAAATGCATACTTCTAGAACACAGAAATAAGGTATCTGAAAAATCTGTGGAATTAGAATGGATAAGGAGCAAGAAAACTGAGTGAAAAATCGACCAAAAAGTTACTGAGAAACTAACTCCATGATGAAAGTAAATTCTAAAGTGCATGAGGTTTGCAGCTGCAGTGAATTCCAAGGTGACTCAAAAAAAGCACTGTAGATTTGTTCAAGTTATAGAATCTTTGTAACAATTCTCAAACAGTTACAAGTATCCAGAGGGAAGATACACCATAGAGTTTTCAGGTGTTCAGTTTCAGGGTCTTATCCCCAGGACAGTGCTCCATTTTATTCCATTTTTAATTGAAAATCAACAACCCAGAGCTGTATCAAAATCTTTCCAGCATTGATGTTTCCACTTTCCTTCAGTAGTGCATGAATAATGAACTTGAAATAGGTACTACTTACTTCACCACAGCTCAGCAACTTGCAAACTACCAAAGTGTTTCAGAAAGAGCAAACTTCTAGAAACAAAGCTATAAGGTATTTAGATAGGGAATATTTATATGTGAGATGGTGTTGCCAAATCTGGTTCCCTGTGCACCAATGCTGAATAGAAATATGGAGACTGAGAATTGGAAGATAAGAAATAGAGAGGCATTTTATTTTCTTGGCCAGGCAATGGGAAGACACAGTAGGCTAATGCCCCAAGAACTGTGCCCCCCTCCTTGGGGAATCAGAGAAGATTATATATGTGGGGCTTGCAGTCTGGGGTATGTGATAAGGATCAAAAGTTGTGAAGGTCTTGCATTTCTTTTCTTCTGCAAATTCATGGCCAAAGCTGGCATCAGGCAGCTCAGCAACTGGGTCTGGTGTCCCTGAAGTCATCAGCCTGTGACCATCTTTCTGAAATGAAGAGTGCTACAAGGGAGTATAGGGGGAGAAGAAATGCCAGGTGCAAAGGGTAATTTGTATAGAGTCAGAGAGTAATCAGCTTTGTGAAGGACAAGTCTAGCTACAAGTGTTAGTTAGTAGTAACAGCTAAAGAATAGCAATGATTGCTCAACTCGTTCAGGCCTGTTTATGTTGTTTCCCCAGACTGTTATTGTTTCATTATTTTCTTTGTTTATCAGAAAAATCTCATTTCTAGTCTTGCTGCAACAATGGTGAATATAAAGAAAATGATTATTCAGGACATTCAATAAAATAATAGTAACTCTCACTAAAATAGTAATATACTTAAGCAATGAAATGGAAAACAAAAAAGCCAAACAGATATTAGAGACTAATATAATAGGCAATCTCTTGCCCATATTGATTCATTACAGTAAAGAGAAAGCATAGAAATTATGGTAGGAATGAACATACATAGGGACAAGACACTATGGACATATACAATAAATTTGAAACCTTAGATGACATGGAGAAATTTGAGAGAAAAAAAATTTACCACAAGTGACTAAAAAATAGAAAACCTTAATTAACCCATTGTCTTAGTCTGTCCTATAAAAAAAATACCACAGACTGAATGGCTTACAAATAACATAAAATTTATTTCTCATGCTGTTGGAAGCTTGGAAGTCCAAGATCAGGGTGCCAATAGATTCAATGTCTTGAAGAGGGTCCATTTTCTGGATCATAGACAGCTGTCTTCTTTCTTTGTCCTGATATGGTGGAAGGGACAAGGGAATTCTCTGCAGGCCTCTTTTATAAGGGCACTAATCTCATTTATGAGGGCTCCATCCTCATGACTTAATCACCTCCCAAATGTTACATTTCCAAATACCATCACCTTGGGAATTAGGTTTTAATATATGAATTTTTTTCAGGGTTGGGGGGACATAAACATTCAGTTTGTAGCATCCATCAACTCTGTTTCCATTGGAAATAAAATGTGATTCCTGTCTCACGCTGAAACATACATTCAAGATGGGTTAATGGCCTAAGTATGGAAAGCAGCATTTTTAAATGATAGAAGAAAATACAGAGAACATTTTTAAGATAATGGTGGGGAGAGTAATTAAACAGGGAAGCCACTAGAATAAAGTGGCTTTAATGTCTTGGCAGCTTATGCAGGCAAACTAAACCTAAGCCAGAGTCAATTCACTCAAATCTGAGAAAGTGAAATGTAAGAACAACTCTCACAAACAGCCAACAGGGCTCTCCCAAATAAGACAACTGCTTAAGCTATAGCCAATCAATGAATTTCCTGCTTTGCTTCCATGTCTTCTCTATAAAAACCTCTCCCTTGACTCCTATTGGTAGAGCACTACTAATCACATTTGATTTGGCATTGCCCTATTTAAACTGATGTATACTCATATAAACTCTTGAACATTTTAATGTGCCTCATTTACCTTTTAACACTGTGTAGTGAAAGATTTCTTGAATAAGAGACAGAATGTACAAATAATACAGGAAAAAAATTCCATGTAATCAACACATGTTCTTCCTGACAGTATTTAAGAAATGCCTTATAAATCTAAAAATTGCAGTATTGAGGACCAATTGGAGAAAAGGATGCTAAAAAAACTTGGCAAGCTTCAACTTCTGTTGATCGTAAACTCCAGGGTTGCTCTTTCTAAAGCATATCCAAAAGCAGCATCAGCTCTCAAGGGCTAAGGATTTGAGCCTCAATCAGTGCAGTGTTTCTCAATTTGGAATGGAGGTTACTCCACGCTCTGTGGGCATCTAGGAATAGGGGGTATGGACATTTTTTGTTGTCCTCATACTAAGGGGTGGTTGCAGCTCCTGCATTTAGTAAACAGGGACCAGAATGCTAAGTGCAGGGTACAGGACAGTGCAGAACAAGGAAGAACAGTTGTGCACAAATAAGTGACAAATATGGCTTCAATACAAGTCCTGTCTTTCAGTGAGGTTGTCCCTGAGCATCTTCTGATACAGAATTGTGGGATAACCACCAATAAAAGTAGTGCCTGGGTGTTCAACCTCAACTATGAAGCCAGGAGAAAGCAAACCAGGGATGGAGATAAGGAGTTTTTGCAGATGCACATGGGTGGAAAGCTCTGTAATTAAGGAGACTGAGAAAATGTCATGAAACTGTGGGGTGTTCAGGATCTAAGTTTGATAATGCTGGATTTCAATGAGAAGATCCTTTTGGGAGGCCTATGAGTATTGGGTTGGCATTAGAAATATCAATGTTACAGCAATAGACGAGGGTGGAGTTGAGGGTAGTCTTTTGTGTGCCAGAGCTCGTGCCAGGTGCTTTGTATTATCTCATCTCCACCTTCGGAAGTAGGTGAGAGAATGAAGCTCAGAGAAACTAGAAACAGGGGTCAATAAAGAATTTCTGACCACAAAGCTGGTGTTCTTTGTTTTCCAACATCATTTTGAAATAGGTTTCATTATTCTTATATATCAATTGAAGAATTTAACATCTGGGAGTTTAGGTAACATCAGTGAGTGCCTGAATTCTAACCTAGGACTTTCTTTTTATATTTCAAGTATTCTTAAAACTATGGTCCTTTTATTCACTTTTATTTCAGACCCTGTGTGTGTGTGTGTGTGTGTGTGTGTGAGAGAGAGAGAGAGAGAGAGAGAGAGAGAGAGAGAGAGAGAGAGAGAGACAGAAAGACAGAGACAGAGACAGAGATAGACAGAGAGAGAGACAGAAAGAGAGACAGAGACAGAGAGAGAGGGAAAGAGAAAGAAGAGAGAGAAGGAAAAAAAGATTTGCATCTTTGCATCTTTTTGATTTGGAATTTTTAATAAAATTTAGTACATTAACATTTTTTGTTGGAAGCATTACTAGAACATTACTCTGTTTTTCCTACACATAAAGTTTTAGCTAAAGTTAAAAGAAGTAAAAGCGTACATATATTACAGTGTTAGGGAAACAAATGCCATTTCTTCAGTACATTATCGTGTGAACCAAGGTGGCATTGTAGACTAACTGCCAACCACTCTTTCCAATGCAATCACAGTAATACGTAAAGAAGGTACATTACTTCTTATACTCATTTTATTGAGAGGTTTTATCATAAATAGGTGTGGAGCAAAGAACATACTATGGAGAAAGGATAATCTCTTTAATAACTGATGCTGGGAACACAGGACAGTCACATGAAAAAGAATGAAACTAGATGGCAATCTTATACCGTACACAAAAATCAACTCAAAATGGATTAAAGACTTGAATACAAGACCTGTAACAGTAAAACTCCTAGAAGAGAACATAGGCAGTGTGCTCTTTGACATAGGTCTTAGAGATATCTTTCTAGATATGTCTCCACAGGCAAGGGAAACAAAAGCAAAAGTAAACAAATGGGACTACATCACACTAAAAAGCTTCTACATGGCAAAGGAAACCATCAACAAAACAAAAAGATAACATTTTGGGAGATGATATTTGAAAGTTCTATATCCAATAAGAAGTTAATATCCAAAATATGTAAAGAATGCATACTCTCAACAATAAAAAAATCAAACAACTCAATTAAAAAATGAGCAGAGGATTTGAAGAAGCATTTTCCCAAAGAAGACATACAGATGGCCAATAGGCACATGAAAGGATGTTCAACATCACTAATTATTAGGAAAACGCAAATCAAAATCACAATGAGATATCACCTCTTGCCAGTTAGAATGGCTATTATCAAAAAGGCAGGAAATAACAAATGTTGGAGAGGATGTGGAGAAAGGAGAATACTTGTACACTGTGGGTGGAAATGTAAATCAGTGCTGTCATTATGTAAAACAGTATAGAAATTCTTCAAAAAATTAAAAATAGAATTTCCATATGATTCAGCTATTCTGGTCCTGGATACTTATCCAAAGAACACAAAACCACTAATTCCAAAAGATGTATGCACTCCTATGTTCATTGCAGCATTATTTACAATAGCCAAGATATGAAAGCAACCTAAGTGCCCATCAACAGATGAATGGTTAAAGAAAATATAGTATATACATACAACGGAATTCTACTCGCCATAAAAAGATGAAATTTTGCCATTTGTGACAACACGGATGGACTTTGAAGGTATTATGCTAAATGAAATAAGTCAGATGAAGAAAGGCAAATACTGTATTTCACTCATATGTGGAATACTAAAAACATAACCAAACTGAACTAAACAAAGACAAACACATAGATACAGAGAACAGAGTAGTGGTTACCAGAGGAGAAGGGGGTGAGGGGTGGGCAAATGGGTAAAGGGGGTCAATTTTACGGTGATGGATAGAAACTAGGCTTTTGGTGGTGAGCACGCTATTGTGTCTAAAGAAGTCAAAATATAATGCTGTACTCCTGAAACTTATGTTATCAACCAATGTTACCTGAATATAACACACACACACACACATACACATAAATGAATCAGGGGCACTACTCTTTGTCTAATCGTTTGGGTCTCTTCATCCAAATTTCAGGTAATTATCTGTGTTGTTTTCATTTTACCATAGAGTCAAGGCCTACAGCTCCACAGACAATAAATTGCTCATATTTTTTTCTTCAAGATTTGTATTTTTTCAATTTGAAAAGTCTGCCACTGTGGTTCAGGGTGATTTCTTACCCCAAACTGTTTTCTTTGGATAGCAAAGGAGTGAACCAGAACACTTTTGGATACTTTGCTGAATATGTAGTTACTAAACACCATCCTGGTGAACAATAGAGCCTCTTCAACAGTAGACCAGATCAGCTGGCTGTTTTCTGTTAGCCAATTCTTATCTTAAATGACATAATACATTTAGAACAACATGTATTTCTACAGGTTTGTAGTGTAGCTGAAAAGCATGTTCCCGTAATTTTTTTTTAACATCTTTGTTGGAGTATAATTGCTTTACAATGGTGTGTTAGTTTCTGCTTTATAACAAAGTGAATCAGTTATACATACACATATGTACCCATATCTCCTCCCTCTTGCATCTCCCTCCCTCCCACCCTCCCTATTCCACCCCTCTAGGTGGTCACAAACCACCGAGCTGATCTCCCTGTGCTATGTGGCTGCTTCCCACTAGCTATCTATTTTACGTTTGGTAGTGTATATATGTCCATGCCACTCTCTCACTTTGTCACAGCTTACCCTTCCCCCTCCCTTTGTCTGCAAGTACATTCTCTACATCTGTGTCTTTATTCTTGTTCTGCTCCTAGCTTCTTCAAACCATTTTTTTCTTTTTTTTAGATTCCATATATATGTGTTAGCATACGGTATTTGTTTTTCTCTTTCTGACTTACTTCACTCTGTATGACAGACTCTAGGTCCATCCACCTCACTACAAATAACTCAATTTCATTTATTTTTATGGCTGAGTAATATTCCATTGTATATATGTGCCATGTTGACTGATTGGCTTCATGGTGAAGTCGGGTAAAAAAAAAATATGGAAAACCGTGGGTGGTTTCTGTCTAACACAGTCTTAGGAGAAAATGTTCAATTCCTCCCATTATTGTGACACGTTCCTTTTCATGTGGTGATTTCTTCCTTGTTATAAATTCTGAGTTTGATTTGAATGCCTTTGCACATTGTTTTTCTATTGCTTAAAATCTTACTTGTGTTTAGGAGAGAGAGAGAGTAGAATATGTCTGTAGGTCTTTTTTAATTGTAAATTTCCTAAATGATTTCAAAGTCATTATTCTTCATTCATTGTACATAATGAGAATGTTGCTGACAATCACTCATCTCTTGATCTCAATATTGGACACCATAAGGCCTAGTCCTGATATTCAAATGTCCTACTTATGTATTTTCCACATGATCAGTTCCCAATGAACTTCACGGCAATGTATTTATGTAACAAACTTAAATGTCTTAAGCTTTGGATTTCCTTAATCAATATTCATTTTCCTTTGCTTCATGTTTTATTTATGACACACCTGCAAGTATTAGCATGGGCTACTGTTTCCTACTTTATGATTTTACATTTTTACTGCAAGCTTTGCTGTACAAATTAGAATTGTCAGAAACATAAGTACTTATAAAAATGAGTTAAAATGTTTAGGTTAAGAATGAAAATTCTCAGACTTTAAATTAACTGACATGGCATATTTGTAATACCTAAAATAATAATTTGCCTTTTACTGTGAATGCAACCAGAAAAGTGTTATAACTTATTGTTAAATGGATGCCTTGAGGGCTCACCCACTGTGGTGGAGACAGCTCAGTGCCTTCTAGCATGGAGGTTTGTTTTTTTTTCCTCTGTAACAAAATCCTGATTTTAGTTGACGTTACTATCTGAAACAAAAGTCCACTTATTCCAGCTTTGTATACATGCTAGACGTGGCATGTAGCCCAATTATGGCCATAAGATATAGGGTAACATTTTTGGTGGGACACTTTCAAAAGGGAGAAATAATCCCTTTCTTTGCTCCTTTTTCCATCCTATATCCTGGAATGCAAATGTGATAGCTGGAGCTATGGCAGGCATCTTGAATCATGAGACAAGAGCAAGCTGGTTGTTCACCATGTTGGAAGGTACCCAGGCTATACCAGTACTGCATTACTCAGAGAAATAAAGTTCACCTTCTTTAAACTAGACATTTTTTTTAAGTTGTATGAACACAAACCTAATCCTAAGGAAAAAAAAATATCTCCCTACAATAATAATTAATGAGGGAACTCCCTAGTGGTCCAGTGGTTGGAACTCCATGTTTCCACTGCCCAGGGCCTGGGTTTGATCCCTGGTCAGGGAACTAAGATCCCACAAACTGTGCAGTGAGGCCAAATAATAATAATCATCATCATCAATTATAATTATAATAATAAGTAATATTTATTCAATTTTTACTGTCAGACAATGTGCTAAATACTTTATATTAATTAACTTGAGCCTCACAGGAAACTAATAATATAAATAATATTATTATTTCCTTTTTAACAGATGAGAAGACTGAAGTTCAGAAGATTAAGTAGCAGGCAGAGGATCCAGGCTCCTAGTACACACAACGTGACTCTAGAACATTGGTTCCTACCACCTGGTCATGTACCACCCTCAGAAAATCAGTACTGGTCACTTAGTAGTTAGTAACCACATTTCTCATACACATCACATCATGCCATGGTCACCTGCCATCCTCATGAACGCTGAGACACTTAGATATATATACAGATTGAAGAAAATAAACATGTATTGATTAACTATTTTCCAGCACTGTGATAGACATATAATTTATGTCCTCATTTAATTTTAACCATTGTTCTGTGAGGGAGCATCATAAAGCAGAAGAGGTGAGTATAGTGTGTGTGGAGACATTGTAACAGCTCAGGACTCCCACTTACTAGGTCTCTGACCTTTTCCAAATTAGATGATTTCTGTGCCTTGGTTTCTTAATCTGTATAAAGGGGGGGATTATTAATGCCTGTATCATAAAATTTTTAGAAATTAAAATAGTTAATCCCTGAAAAGTGCTTAGAATAGAGCCTGGCATAAAGAAATCACTTAATACAATTGAGCTATTAATATACCTCTTATATATGACAGATAAAGAACCTGAGGCCGAGATTAGGCAATGAACCAGCTATGGTGGACCCTTCTCTTATAAACAGACTGAGATAGCAGTTGGGTTCAAAAAGCCTATTGGAGAATTCTTGCAGCAACAACACCATGGAGGAGTGAGAAGGGCAGGTATGGGCAGAGATGGGTGTTAACCTGTGATGCTAATGCAATCCTACCATAGGTCCCAGCTGACGTCACAGGAAGCTCTGAGCTGGGCTGGCCCTTCAGAGTTGTCTCTAATTGAGACAGGTATCTAGGACTTTGTGCCTGTGCTTTGACCAGTCATTGGATGTGCAAGACTCCCTTCACAAAACATATAGAGGGTGAAGCAGCTCCTTTTGGTCAAGGGTGATTTCCAGGGATCCCTCATCTGATAGCCTTCAGGAGCCCACACTTTCTGCCAAATGAGTGCCCAGTCATTGGTTAAGGAGAGTGGGTGCATCTGGGCAGCACAAAACTGTGCCAAATGTAACAGCACAAGGTCCTGAAGTCATAAATGATAGAGCTGGGTACAAGGACAGATCCAACTAGCTTGTGCACTGCCTCTCTGTGCTGTGTTACAAAGCTTCTCATATAATTTACGAAGAAGGGGGTTGAGAAGTAACCACAGAATGACCCTGGGGGGAACCTGTGTGAAACAGCCCTCTGAGAATGTAACTAAACAGCAGAAGAAATTGATAGAATTTATGGCATTTTTTGGCATTATTTACCTTTTTTCTCCTCTTTCCCAGATGGAGCTTCAATCTTAGACTGCTTTCCCTAGAGGTAGAGGTAATATAAAGGAAGGACTATAAGAAAAGCTACTGAGATGAATGGGAAATTAATTATTTGTATAATTCCTGGAAGTGTTTCACTTTTGATCTTTTCTAAGCCAACTCTTAATTATCTGTACCATAACTTGAATATAAGACAAATAAACCAACAGTGTTTACATGTGTATTGCCAAAGATTTTACCGAATAGACCACAGAGGCAGTGTACTGAGATGGACAGCACTGAGCAAAGTCATGAGGAAGCTGCTACACGTGTGTCATCACTCCATCTTCTATCATTCCAGTAGTTCCATTTCACCTGAGGAAGAACTTCTATATAGGCTCTAGGGGGAAAAATTTTGAGCATTTCACTGAATAAGAGAGTCATGTCTGGAAATAGACAATGTGATGCCAGTACTCGGTAAAGAATTCTGCTAACTTGGTTTAATCCAGCTTTCTGAGACTTATCATTTCATCCTTTCTTATGTCAACATCCTAAAGAATGCATATAGGGAAAGGCTTTGTGATCATATTCTATCCATGGCCTTCTCCATTCCTGTTTTATTTTGTCTCTTAGTATCTCTTACTTAGCTGGGGACATTGACAGGTCCTGTATCCTGTACAGATCTCTGTATCCTGGCCCATCCTGGTTCCAACACCTATCATTACAGTTTCAGAAGAGTCCCAGCCCCAACTGCATGACAGCCTAGACTTATATAACAATGTAAGTCCTCCTCATTGTCTGAGGAATGATGACTAAATCTGTTCCTTGATGTTGACAGCATCTTTGCTTACTCTCTCCCCTCTCCCACAGTATTATCTCAGAGGTCTGAGATTCTGCCTTGGCTCTTGGTTCCTACATTGCCCAGAAGACCTAGTCCATTGCCCACCTTTAAATCTAACTTTGCCTGATTGCTTCCCTAACTCCCAGCCTAGCTCCTCCCTGTCTCCTTCCTTGGGAAACCAGAACCAGCAACTTGTACGGAGCACCTTCTCTCATATGGTTCAGTCCATGCAATTACCTTCATCCCAGTCCCTCATGGAGTCTCACCCTGATCATCTAGGACCACCTTGTACTGCACTTGCATGAGCCATGCTGGAGCTTGATCTGAACCACCTTGGTCCCCTCTTCAGGATCAGACTAGACAACTGTGTGCATTTCCTTTAGCCCTGTGCTGAAGTAAGATCAGGAATCTAAAAGGAAGAACTGTACTTTTAGCTTGATCTTCTTCTAGCTTCCTCTTGTACCTTTCAGCCCTACCTTATGCTCACCCCATCATGCCTCAGATTATAGTATCTTCCCTTTACTGCAGAAGCTAGATGTATGACTCAAGATGAGGTCATTTCTATGATACCTGGGGCATTTGTATTTCATCTGGTTTTGCTAGGTACTGTGGCATTGTGAACTATATAGAGGTGGAAAGTGGTAAGGTACTATGATACTGATAGAAGTCTAATACTAGATTTTTTACTAGCACTGCTAGATGTAAGTATAGTGCTGAACATTAAAGATATGAAGAGGAATAAGATTATGCCTACTCTCAGTAGCCTTGTGATCTAGCTGGAAAAATAATACTTTACATAGAGTGATCTGTATTGATAAAATGAAGCATTGCTATGAGGCTGAGTATTGTAGTCATAATATCCACAGTCAGTCAGAGAAGGGGGCAGGTCACTACCTCTGCTTTGATTCTAGAAGATCTCATGGTAGAAAAAAGACCTAACCTGGCTTTGGAAGTATAGGAGACAAGCAGAGAACTCCATATTACAAGGCTATTTGTTGAGCAGCTGTTGCCAGGGGAGTATTTTGGGCATCGAGGAGATTTAAAAAATTGAGCAAGGTCCTTGGTTTCAGGAACTTACAATGTAATTTTAGAAATAGAACTAACACAGGAGAAACATTAGTGAATGATAAATGTAATATAAATGTGGGCCACCAATTTCAGGTGCTGCAGAGGGATAGGGATCAAAGAGAGCTGAAGAGGTCATGAAAGTATTATTGAGACACTGTCTCAATAATACTTTAAATACAAGTGATATTGGGTAATGGAAAGGTATCTGGAGGGGTGAATAATGGGCAGAGAAAGAGACTCATACCAGGTAGCCACCTTGTAATAGAGAAAAACAAACCTGACTCCATATTGAATTTTTCCTTTATCTCTAAACTTTGTTCTTTGTTCTCTGTGCTTAGTCATGCTGGCTCTGTATCTTTTGTAAAAGAATCTTACCTATAGCCTGAAATATACAAGATAGCCCATTCTCAAGGCTCTGGCCTTTAAAAGTATATACTTTCCATTCATATAGAGATAAAAATTGCAGAACGGAGAATAACATTTGTCTTGTTGGAGTTTACAGGAATATGGTGACCAGACTTACATGGACAGCTGCAAGAACAAAGGATTCTTGTGCCAAGAAGTCTGCAACAACCAGCGATACCTCCTCCCGTTTTAGTGTAAATGAAGCGTGAATTCTAATTCCAGTAAAATGGTGCTTTGGGACACTAGTCCACCATCGTCAAGGTCTGTTGTCTTTCTGAATAAAGTCTCTATTCCTTGCCCCAGCAACTAGTCTCTCGATTTATTGGTCTGTTGTGCAGCGAGCAGTACAAGCTTGGACTTAGTAACAACATGTTTTGGTTGGTCGGGAAGTATAACTTAATTATTGATAGAATCAACTTTCACTCTCTGATGTGTCTCAGTTTGGATGATAAATTAGCTGTTCACTGACTCTTGAGGGACTTTCCTATAATCCCCTTCAATTAACATTTTATTAATACATCTACTAGAGAGCTCTATCTTCGAAGATGCCTACTTTTTCTTGGGTTTTAGGCATCTTGAAAGTTTGCTCATTCTGTGGTATTTCTAACATAACTTTTAGAGTGAAAAAGGGTTATACAGCACACACTATTTGTCTCTGGCCTACAAAGCTCTATTACATGCATTATAGATAACCTCCTTCCTCTGGAAGATGAGCGAGTAGAGGAAGCTGGTTTCTGTGCTTCTGATTTCACTCTATTTTCCCCTATGGATTCATTACATTACATGCTAGCAGACAGCTCCATTTCCATTACTTGGAGTTCCAAACTCCAGAATTATGCTCAAAGAAAAAGGTATTCATTAGAAAAAGGTGAAAATGGCTTCAAAAGATGCTTCTTTCTTGCAAAATATGTTTCTTTTTTGTGCAGCAAAACTGTTAGCATAGCTCAACAGCTGTGTATCTGTATATCTACTAAAGCATGATACAGGTTAGTAAGTGCTAATGGGTAGATATTCATACCGCTTTGGTGAGCTGAAACTTGTTATAGTATATAGCTTTTATAGGTATAGGAAATCCATACATTTAATTTCTGTTCCTGTTTCAGGGGTACAATGAGTAGGTAATGATACTTAAGAAAATAAACAATTTGAAATTCATGGCATTCAGTGTGGAATATAATGTGTTATATGACAAACCTTATGACTTACAGGAAACTAAAATAACAGTAAGTTCTGCTAGAAGGAAAAAAAGACAACTTTTTCCAGATATTTGAATATCTTTGAATTTCTTATCTTATTTTTTCTGCATATGAATTCCCCACTTTCAAACTCCAAAAATACCTGTTTGCTATATGGTGAGATTACTACCTAGTTTGAACTTCAGATCTATATAAATTTTTTTTTTTCAGAGCTAGCTAAACAAAACTTTTATTAGTATTATTCTGTCTGATTCTGTTTCTCTGTCTTTCTGTCTTCATTCTCATCTGGTAAATTTGGCTATGGACCTCATGAGTGCTGGCTCTTTCATGAATTATCTGTCACTCCCACTGGAAATCCTGAGAAATCAGCCTTATTTTGACCCTCTGGGTTCTAAACTCAGCCAAACCTTTAGACTGAAAAATAAAGAGAAGAGCCTGGACCACCTTAGATGGGACCTTGTTGGAGGATCATTCAGTCCTTAAACCAGATGAACTCTAGAAATCCTGAGAACTGCCACTGTATTTTGTCCTTCTGAAACTTACCCTTTTGTGGATTTGGGGAAGGAAAGCAGGGAAAGTATTTCAGATACATAATCTATATCTGTGTTGTTCAATATGGTAGCCAACCACCACATATGTCTATTTAAATTTAAATTAATAAAATTAAAAATTAATTTCCTTAGTTGCACTAGCCACATTTCAAATGTTCAGTAACCACATGTGACTAGCGGCTAGAGCATCTTTGTTATTGCAGGAAATTCTGTGAGTAGTACTGATTTTTAGGATCTCCAATTAAAATGTGCAATAAAATTTACATTATATTTAGTGTGACTTTAACATGTTTACTTGGAAAAGAGAATAACATGAAAGGGTGTGGCTACTGAGGTGGTAATTTTAGAAAAGGACACTCTTTGGTGTTAAAAAGGAAAGTGGGAACTACACGGTAAGAAGAGAAAGTCTTGTGGCTACTACTACCATGGTTCATACTAGGAAGACTTTAACTCACTTCTTCCTATAAATTCTATAACTATCTAGTCCCAAGATTCATGAAAAGTCATACATTTTCAATTTACTTCAAGAAAAATTTAGAATTACAAAACGCTAGAACTTGACTTAGGGAAGCTTTCATTTATATAATTATTACAGTTAAATAAAAACATATTACTTAAGGCTAATAGTCTATTACACCAAAATGGACAAAACCCCATGTGACTCCTGTCTCCATTGTTTTTTAATGTGTAACTCTGTCCTGTCAACTTCTTTCCTCAGTTTATTATCACCACATCAAAAACTTTTAGTAACTCCTACTTAGAAGAATTTTGTGAGAATAAGTATTAAGGCAACTGTGACTGATACTTTATCCTACATATTTCTATTCTAATGCTAACTCCTATGATACTATGAGCATAAAGCATGTGACAAAGTTTTATTAATTGAAACAAACTGAAATTCAAAATCAAATAGGTCAGTTGAGATGAAGTCAATGTTTCTTTTATGTTCTATAATAATCCATAAATATTCCTTAATATTCTTAAATAGCATGATTGAAATCATGTGGCTTTAATGAAAAACTTTTTTCAAAATTGTGTCCTGAAATTAAAAAATGAACTGTAAATTATATTGAATTTAAACAGTTATTTTTTTTATTTAATAATTCACTTTAAACAAATATGGTGGTCCAGTGGTTAAGACTCCACGCTTCCAGTGGAGGGACACAGGCTCAATCTCTGGTTGGGGAGCTAAGATCTCACATGCCGCACAGTGCAGTGGCCAAGAAAATTTTTTTAAAAAGCAAGGGGTAAATAAGTCAAGTGCATGAAGACAGCAGTGCATAGAGTAATCAGAGAAATCTTGTTGATAAGATTTCAAGATGGAGGTAGCTGGTGTAAGATACCTTAGGAAAGAATTTCACATGTGCTGATTTTAAAGTATGTCTACTCACGACTTTATCCAAATGTCACTATGTCTAGAAGATGGAAAGGAAACAAACAAAAATAGGTCACACTAGAGGACAAAAACCTAATGGCATTTATTTTGTTTGTTCAACAGCTATTTATTGAGTATTTACAATGTTTCATGTTGTAGGCTAGCAGCTAGAAACACAATTCTGGATAACACAATCTTCTCAGTTGAGCAGGAATGGAGAGTGTGGTTCAGTGATGAATACCATCTTCAGGGAAAAAAAAACAGTCAGAAGTTAAAAACAAACAAACACAAAAATAGCAAAAGTGAGAGAGGTGAGGTCTTAAAATTATATGACACTCAAAGACCTTCGTTTTGGTTAGAAATTCCAGTTTTATCACCTGCCCCCAAAATCTCTGTGATTGAGAGTGTTATATTTACAGCTCCAGGATAAAAAATGAAAAGTCTTCTCTTTAATTAGATGTTTGCAGAAATTATGAATGGTCAGTGAAAAAGGAGATAGGGCCAGAGACTGATTTTGTTTTTGTTCATCATTCCTCCACCTTCTCTTTAAAGGCTACAGTTTGCTTCCCACTAATTGTCTCTGGCATGGAGTTGGCAAGCTTATCTGTGAGGCTTTCCCTATTGTGGTCTAGGTCAGCTTCACCCCACGGGAGAAAAGCAGGATCTGGTTCACTGAACCAAAGACCTAAAAAAATCACTGAGGAGGTTTTCCTATAATCTTGAAGTTTATTTTGTAAACAAGTTCTCTTTAATCATAGCTTCCAAGCTATTCTGTCTTGCTTCAAAGTATTTCCACACTAGTCCCAAGACACATTTTTGGTGCATGGGCAAGGAATGGGCTGTCAAAAAGCAACCATCATTACCATTCACCACTCTGGTTAGTCTTTTTAAAAAGCCCAGAAATCTACAGCAAATTCTCTGAACATTTACTAGAAATATCTTTCAAGAAGAATTAATTTAATCAATAAATTCATTTATAAAGATCTGTTTTTAAAGAGCAATTGGGGACAGGACTCAGTATTTTAAAGAGTGATGCAGAATGACGAGGTGACCTTTCTTCTTAAAGAATCTTCAAATTCCCAACGTAGTGTAAGAGTCAAGGAGATCAGAGATTGAGAGTGATAACTCTTAGTACTAATGGCAAAATGAGATCTTTCCATCCTTGGAGGATGCAGCACCATATGATTCCATGTCTATTGTACTGATCGAGTAGAGATATCTTTTAAAAATCACAGACAGTGTTAAATAAAATGTCCATAATGATAGTAGCAACCAATTCCAGTATATACTATTTTGAGTGCCAGATACTTTTCTAAACTCTTCACATATACTAATATACTTAATCCTTGCAGCACTGCTATTCTTATTATAGATACACTTATTATGACCCCTCCCCATTTTCTTAAAGGGGAAACTGAGGCAAAGACAGTTTAAGTAACACATGAAAGACAAAGCAGTGAGTGGGTGGTGGAACAGAGGTTTAATTCTGCTTTTTGGGCATTAGAGACCACACCTTTAGTATTAAGCAAAGTTGTCTTGAGTGTTGAAAAGTATGCTTTCCATGGAGCGGTCACTACTTGTATAAATATACATTCATTTATTATGTCATTCATTCTGTCAGTAATTGACTAAATACCTAATGTGGCTGTAGAGGCTTCTACAATATAAACTCCTTGACTAAAAGAAACAAAAACTATGGCAAAGACTTATTTAGGTGAAAGTGTACTATGATTGTCACAATTTTCTGCATGATGTAGTTGTCAAGTGGAAATTACTAGAGTAGCCTCCAACTCAGCAAAAAGCAGGGGCTTTGTTTTCCACAGTGGTTATCTCCTGAGCGCTTTGCAAGGTTCTTGTGAGGTAAAAACACATTTCTTAAAGAAAGAAACAATGCTGATTTGAAACACCCTGAGAATGAATGATCTTGGTAAAAGTGGCTCATGTATATGTGAGCTGGAATTTGAGACCTCTTATGGACTGAATGTTTGTACCCTTCTCCCCCAGTTTTATATATTGAAGCCCTAACTCCCAATGTGATGGTATTAGGAGGTGGGGCCTTTGGAAGGTGATTAGGTTGAGATGAGGTCATGAGGATGGAGCTCCCATCATGGGATTAGTGCCTTTATAAGAAGAGGAAGAGACACCAGAGCTTCCACTCTGCTATGTGAGGACTCAGTGAGAAGGTCTGCTGTTTCAACCAACCATCTATGGTGTTTTGTTATGGCAGCCCAAGCAGACTAAGCTAGAACTCATGGATTCTAAGAGAGTCATTGCTCTGTAAGGACAGAAATGCACTGGTGTCATCATGAGATGAAACCAGAGAACAAAACCAAGTGTATTAGTTTCTTGTGGCTGTTCTAACAAGTGACCACAACTAGGTGGTTTAAAACAAGAGAACTTTATTCTCAAAGTTCTGGAGGCCAGAAGTCCATCTTCACAGAGCTGGCAGGCCCACATTCCCTCTGGGGTCTTTAAGGGAGAATCCATTCTTTACCTCTTCCAGTTTCTGGTGGTTGTTGGCATCCCTTGACTTGTGGCCACATCGCTCTAATCTCTCCTTTTGTGGTCACATCGTCTCCTCCCTTTCGGTCTCTGTCTTCTCATTTTATGTCTGACTCAAAACTCCCTTTGCCTTTCTCTTTTAAGGACATTGTAATCTGATTTAGGACCACCCAGATAATCCAAAATGATCCTTTTGTTTCAAGATCCTTGATGCAAAGACCCTTTTTCCAAATAAGATTACATTCACTGGTTCCAGAAATTAGGATGTAGACATATCGTTTTTTGGGGCCACAGTTCAACCCACTATACCAAATAATGCAAGAACAGCCACAGGAGACCTTCGCTGGGGCTGTTCTCTTTGTGAAGCTGCTGGCATTATGAACCTCCCCTTCACCTTAGCCACAAGTTCAGGAAAAGTGCTAAAACTGTGAATGAGTGTTTGTTTTATCTGAATGTGTGCACATAGCACTGGAGTGAGTATATCTGATTTGTTACAGTTAATAAGTTCTTAAATTGCAAAACTATATGAGTTAGAGTGAGATCAACTTTCCTTGTTTAGTCTTATAATAATTCCATGCTGGGCTTGGTGAATGAAGATAAATAAAATATGGTTGTGGCCCTTGAATTGATTAGCATGTTAAGTGGGAATGTGGTATTAGATTAACTCAGGTGAATGTGCTGAAGGTTTGACATTCTACAGCATTTTCTATTCCTGTCCCTTTAAGTATTTTTTGCCTCATCAGATTGTGAGTTCCTTGTCTTCATCAATTCTATATTGTCAGTGTCTATCACAGAATTGGAAGTATTTGGTGTTATGAGCTGTGAAGGCAAATTTGTTGTGTGAATGATTGTATGTTGGCTATGGTGATGGTGCTTTTATCTGGAGGTCAATAAGTGGTCAATCCACCTATTCAGAACACAACTTAGAATAAAAGATTTAATTTTAAAATAGTCTCCCAGCATCTAAGTTAGATGCTATATCTGAGTATACATATTCTTATTTGCCTAATTCCCCATGACTATGCAAAGCTCAACTTCCATTAATTCCTAGCTATTCAGCATCTGTTTTATCCATTCATCCATTGGCAAACGCTTAGGTTGTTAAAAAAAGATTGAATTTGAATATCTTGGCTATTGTGAGGAATGCTGCAATTAACATGAGGATGCAGACATCTCTTTTGATATCCTGCCTTAATTTCCCGTGGATATATATCCAGAAGTAGAACTGCTGAATCACATGGTAATTTTATTTTTAATTTTTTGAGGAACCACCATATTTTTTCTCACAGTAGCTGTGCGCATTTACAGCTCCCATCAACAATGCTCAAGGATTCCCCCTTCTCCACATCCTTGCTAACACTTGTTATCTCTTGCCTTTTTGATAATGGCCATTCTAACAGGTGTGAGGTGATCTCGTGGTTTTGATTTGCATTTCCCTGATGATTTGTAATGTGAGCACCTTTTTATGTACGTGCTGGCCATTTGTGTGTTTTCTAGTTATTCTTGTTTGCACGTGATTCTAATAATTCTGACTACAGTTTTCTGAGTAAATTAGAAAGCAAATTACAAGGGGACACATGAGGAGCAAAACAAAATCACAAGCAAAACCTTGACAGAGAAATGTTTAAAATGAGGATTTATACTTTACATAATGTTCACTGAGGATTTGGTTGTTTCATGAGTATCACATTTTTATAATATTTTATTTGCCTATATATGTGCCTAATTATTTAATAAACTTCTTTTATGAAAGTATGGCAGATGGACCCTGAAAAGTACATATGTGCCAACCATTGGAAACAGAAATGTATTTCTTTCATCTAAAATATTATACATATCCATCAGTAATAGAAGCTCACATTTACTGAACAAATTGTGCTTTATGAGAGTCATTTAATGTTTGATTCTCGCAGGAGTTTTATGTTTTAAGTGAATAAGATGTTGTTATTACTTCCATTACACAGAGGAGAAAAGAGGCTCAGGGAACGTAAGTAAGTGATTTTCCTGAGGTCACACAGCTAGGGAATGATGGAGATGGTATTCTAACTCAGGGAGTGTCACGCAAGACCCATTTTCTTGTTATTCATGCCTTTGTATACTCGCAGTATCTGAGCCCTCCACATCATCTCTGCTAGTACCACAGGGTCTTCTTTCCCCCATTGTTGCAGGTACTGAGATGTCTTTGCTCTTTATCTCAGCGTCAATATATAAGAATTCTTATCTGCTCTGGTTGTCTACTGCCCCATTCATTTTCACGTTCCTCTCTCTTGCACTTCTTCATGTCTTTTTAATTTGGACAATTTGTGTTCTTTCTTGTCAGGAACATACTTCTTCCTTTCTGATCAACATAGCTGGTGGGTTTATACAGCAATTACGTTCATTCCTGTGTATTGTAGAGAAAAGATGTTGAAGTGATTAAAATAAGGACAAGGCATTGGAGACTTTGGGAAACCAAGGTTTCAGAAACAGAGTTGTTTGTATTATCTCAATTTTTGGACAGACATATTTGGGAAGTTGAAAGGGCATAAAATTTAAAGCTGGAAAGTCCAAATTCCAAATCTGACTCCCTCACATGTAGTCTCTGTTGTTGTGGACAAGTTCCTTCAGCTCTCTGAGCCTCAGACTTTTATCAATAGAATGACAATAATATCAACACAAGCAGCTACTTGAGATAATGTAAGTGGAAAGCATTAAAATATTGTAAAATTACAAAGGAGTATTAGCCTTTTTTCTCTACATCCCGAGCATGACTTTGAATTAATAAATCCTGTCTCTGATCAAAAGTTTGTCTGTAGCAGAGTCTGCTCTTGATTGAAGCTGGTGAGTCATAGGGGAAAGCTGACCCTAGCATCAAAGTGATCTGTACATCTCCAGGTAATGTAGATTTCCATCAGCCAAGGTATAAGCATCCAAACCAGATTGACACGCCAGAGTACTGGCCTCTATATTGCACTGTGCCTGTTACTTCAACCTTTAGTTTCTTAGTTCCACGTACCCACAGATATTCTTGAAGGAAAGATGTCACCAAGGCTGGTTTAATTCTTGGCTTCCAAAAGGAACATCAATTCCCTTTGCTCTTTCAAAACAGTTGATTGATTTGTATCTCTAAAAATCCTCCCTGAGTTTATGCTGTTTACACGTTTATGCTATTTATTTTATTTTATTAAACTTTTTATTTTATATTGGAGTATAGTTGATTAAAAATGTTGTGATAGTTTCAGATGTACAGCAAAGTGATTCAGGTATACATATACATGTATCCATTCTTTTCCTATTTATTTTCCCATTTAGGTTGTTACATAATATTGAGCAGAGTTCCCTGTGCTATATACAGTGGGCCCTTGCTAGTTATCCATTTTAAATATAGCAGTGTGTACATGTCAATCCCAAACTCCCTAACTACCCCTTACCCCCACCCTTCCCCCCTTATGCTATTTATTTATCTATTTATTGGTTCACATCTACTCCACCTACTTTTTGAAATAGATTTGAGGCAGCCAGTGTATACTTTTGGGGAAACAGAAGCAAAACAATGTCTAATGAGAGCTACCTCTGAGTATTATGCTGTTATAACCCCAGTTTATTAATCTTCAGGACATAAAACAAAACTCGCCTTATTAATTGCCCTGCTAAGATGAAAAGATGGTATGAAATACACTGTATGACATTGCTATCAGCTCGACTAAATAATTTAATGAATGACCTTATTGTGTTTGTACCCTGAGGCTTTTTAAAGTTAGGGGCATATTGAAATATTATGAAGAAAAAAGGTAATCTTGTGAATGTGGTTACCTGCCCATGGGTGGTGGAAGCAGACTATCACAAAAGTCACCTTTACTGAGAGACCTGGGATCAGCCCTGGCTTGGGTACAGCCAGCCTGTGTCCTGGGGCTAAGTAATCTGCAATCCTTGGACCATCCTGCTGCTTATTCTCCTAGAGAAATTTGTTATACACAGTCACATCAAAGGGCCTGTTGCTTCTGAGTACCTTTGAGAGTGTTCAGAAGGTTAACATTCTCTGTCATAGGAACACTTCTTCCTTCCCTCCCTCCTTCCCTTTCTTCTTTCCTAAAGGAAGAATAAGTAAGTGACATGTATTATGCTTACCACTTAGCATTCCTATTTTATTTAGGATAACCAGGATTTATAATATTAATTTTCTAGAATGACAGAAAATAATTCATACGCAAAGAAACAGTTTTATTTTTATGACAGCAAAATAATTTTTCCTGGGGAAGTTGTACACAATAAACAACAACAAAGTGAACTTAGTGCAAATATTTAATGTGGACTTTGAAAGATCACAGATTCAGGAGCAAACTTGAGCTGAAGACATATTTTATTTGAACTTTATGGGGTTTTATTAATTTGAACCAGAAATTGAAAATTTAGAGATTGAATGTTCAAATCAGATATTTCAGCTCCTCATGAAAGTACTAGAAAAGGTAGCCCTGGGCCCACATTCTTGCATGGCTACAAATTGGTCCCCCTGGCCCCAAATTTGACTATTGTCTATGACACACCACATAGGCATGTGGTGTTGGTCACAGTCATTTGGTAATCAATGATATATGCATCAACACTTGTGATCCCCATATAATCTGTTCTGTGGACAACAAATATTTTTCCATATTGTTGGTGTTTTTTCCTAAGGCAATCATAACACATGATCATAGGTAATACAATGTCTATAGTGAGGAAGCTCTATTCCCGTAATAAATCAACCTCTTGTATTTAACCATAAGAAAGCATAAGGCAGACATTTCCTTTCCCAGTACTTGGCACCAAAACTGATTTCACAATCAGTGGCCTTATTCAGTTTTCCTAAGTAGTGCTTAGAGTATAATTTATACCTTAAACTATAGTGTCCATTTTCTGTTGGTTTATCCCTCACATCTATTGGAAGTGTTCATTTGTGAGCTCTCTGACTCTAATGTTAGTAAATCTTCATTTTTAAATCTTGAAGAGTATCTAGAGCCTTAACCTGACATCACCAAGTACTTTTTTACCAGGATTTATACATTGGCCACCAAATCAAATCCCAGTGTACAAAACTGTCTTTTAATGATTGGAGACGAGGATGGATTCCTGGTCATGCAGGACATGTTATGTGTTTTCTTTATAAATGCATTTTCAGTCATTTTACATTAATCATTGCTTTTCTGTTCTCTTCAGATCCTCAGGGGTCATAACGTGCCTTGTTCATAGTTTCTTCCAACTAATTTCCCTGCACTTTGTCCTCAGTAATCCCAAGCTACCATGACACTTATGGAACCCTTAATAATGCCCAATTCCATCAATCCTGAATATTCTAATGTTCTCTGCATTCTTTTATTTTTGTTTATTTTATTGTTTTACTCAGATCTAAGGTATATTGTGTAACAAGTTTTCTAACTACTGCTTAAAGCAAAATAACAAACATTTCCTTCAGCACAGAAATTTCCTTTTCCTGCTGCCCACCCACCTAAATCCATCCACAGTCACTTGTGTTTAAGCCTATTAAGGTTTAGTTGACGTACATTAAACCACATATACTTAAAGTGTGTAATTTGATAATTTTTAACATATATGTTAATGAAAATATATATATACAAATTATATGGTCACCACAATCAGGATTAGATAGTAGTAGAGAACTCATCAGCTGAGATCATGTGTGGTATTGTAATAGCCATTGACCAAGAAAGTATAGTACAAATATTAAAATATAATAATAAGAATAAGAATGTATAATGCATATGGCCCTGAGAACTTTTGATGGCTGAAAGCTTAGATAATACAAACATTTATGAACATACACATATGTGTGCACACATGTA
Organism: Orcinus orca; assembly: GCF_937001465.1. Taxonomy (NCBI): domain Eukaryota; kingdom Metazoa; phylum Chordata; class Mammalia; order Artiodactyla; family Delphinidae; genus Orcinus; species Orcinus orca. The sequence continues at coordinate 108,090,207 of NC_064565.1, forward strand.
GACACAAACACACACATAGACACACATATACATGTATGTATAAAAAGTATGGTATGATGGAATACATACATTTTTTAAGAAAGAGCTTTCAAAGACATAATAAGGCAATGTAGCTTAGGGCAGCATTAAAAGGGTATAATTATATTGATTATTATACACAGGTAATATGTTCAGGTAGTTTTCACCAGGAAATGCACTGTCCTATCCAAAGATCAAAACTCAAATTCCTAACTCTCCTATCACAGACACATTATGCCTCCTAGAAAACCACAAAGAACTATAAGGTGTTCTGTTCAGGTGGAACGTGAAAGTGTATGGATAATGAACAAGGAAACACTTCTAAGATAAAGGGCAGGGAGATGTTAGAGATTTCTTGGGTTCAAAAAAGATACCAACTAAAATAAAAAGCACAGCCTGCTGGGAAAAAAGCAGTGGAAGACCTGGTTTGATTTTTCAAATTAATGTTTATAATTCATCCATTATGATCTAAAAAGAGCACTGTCTGTTCACTTCTAATTTCTGAAGACAATTTTGCTCAACTCTTAGAATGGAAACTACATTTCTTTGTAGTAGAACTGAATCCCAGAACTTACTCACTTAAGTAAGATAGGCAGCTTGCTTTAACCATTTTAAACTATATCCATCAAAATTTTTGGCATATCTCTTTCCATTGTTAATGATTTCTAGAAAGGATTTTGTTTTCATTTAAAAATAGTAAGGGAAGTGTTATTTCAATCTTTCACAATACTTTGTTTTAGCTTCTGGAACTATTCCAGTACCTTCTTATCTTTTTGCCAAAAATATAAAATGACTTTTTGTTTTTTCTATCAGTTGTAAAAAGTGCTTTAAATGTGCCCAGTGCAAACAGTTTACAATGATTCATTTTAAGTAGCTATTCTGAGGCACATACTTTCTTATTAGCATATAACAGGCTAGCACTTTTTTTAATAGACTAAAACTCTTTTATAGGTTAAAATGTCTGATATTAATATCTATCTTGTTAGTAATTATAGGTATGAGCCTTATTTTTAGCAATTAGATGTGTTTCAGGAAATATGGTTACATCTTTAAAATCCAAATCCCTTTCATATATATCTAAGGTCCATTAATTAAAAGAACCCTGCTGCATTTTATAAAATGAAGAACTACACCTAAATGTTTTGCTTTACAAATCAATTTATAATTTTTTCTCTTAAAATCCTTAAGCTTTAAATAAATGAAGTTTTAAATAAAATAGGAAGAGGCTTTAAATGGATTACAGACACCTCCTGAGTTTGTGAATATTAGAATTTTATAGTCTGAATACTGAACTTTTAAATTTACATGACCTGTTAAAAGTTTGCCCCTCTCTTTTTCAAAGTAGCTCCCAAACCCACTCCATTTTCGCCTCTGTTGTTCTCTTTGAACTTAGTACCTTTCCTAAAATAGGGGCTAATAGATGTTACAACATCCAGTTAAGGTCAAAATAACATGCACTTATGTCTTTCTCCTAAAGGATTCATAAGAGAAAGAACTATAAACAGAAGCATAAACACTCATCAACATCAGTCCAAACAGACAACATACTTGAAGAATTTGTCTACTTAAGCAGCAGATCGTCATAATTTTGTTCTCCTTTAGTACTATTTCAGTATCTAGCAAAGTAGATATAATCATTTCTTTTAACTCTCTATTCTTGATTTTCCAAAAATAAACTTAACATTTAGAGCAGTTTTAGATTTACGAGAAAGTTGAGAAGATAGTGAGGAGAGTTACCATACTCCTGACATCAGTTCCCTTTTCATTAACATCTTACATTACTATGGTACATTCATCACAACTAACAAACATATATTGTTATTAACTAAAGCGTATAGTTTATTCAAATTTCTTTAGTTTTCATCTAATGTCTTTTTCTGTTTCCAGGATTCCATCCAAGATACTATATTGCATATAGTAGTTCTTTAAGCCCCTCTTGGTTGTGATCATTTCTAATATTTTTCTCATTTCGATAACCAAAATCAAGATCACATATATTTTCTCATATGTTTTCTTCTAGAAGTTTTATAGATTTGCATGTTACATTTAGATTCATGATCCATTTTGAAATAATTTTACTGTATTGGCTCTGTCTAGGTTTCTTTTCTTTTTCTTTTATTTATTTATTTTTTGGCATATGGAGAGTTCCAGCACAATTTGTGGAAAAGATTATTCTTTCTCAATCAAATTGTTTTTGCATCTTTGTCAAGATCAGTTGCCTATATAAATATGAGCCTATTTCTGCGTTGTCTATTCTGATTCATTGATCTGTATTTCTCTTTTATCACCAATACCACACCTCCAGAGGTAGCTTAATAGTAATGGGTGGTGGGGGGGAAGGAGAGAGGGAGAGAGAGAGAGAGAGAGAGAGAGAGAGAGAGAGATGATAAGAAATTGTCTTGAATAATTATACAGGCTGTCAAGTCCCAGGATCTGTAGGGTGAGTAGACAAGTGGAAGCCCAGCAGAGCCAATGGTCTAGTTCCAATTTGAGTCTGAAGACCTGAGAATTAGAAGAGCCAACAGTGTACATCCCATACAGAAGCCAGTAGGCTCAAGACTCAGGAAGAGCTGAAGTTTCAGTTCAAATCTGAAGACAGGCCAAAACCATGTCCCAAGCTATCAGGCAGGAAGAATTCTTTCCTTCTCAGGGGAGGGTCAACATTTATCTTCCATTCAAGCCTTCAACTATTTGGATGAAACTCACTCACATTATAGAGGGTAATTTGCTGAACTTAGTCTATCAGTTTAAATGTAAATCTCATTGGAAAACCCCCTCACAGAAACAAGCAGAAAAATATTTGATCAAATATCTGAGCACATCATGGCCAAGTCAAGTTGACACATACAATTGGTCATCACACATTTATTTCCTTGCCTTGTCTTACTGCAGTCTCTAGGCCTCCCAATACAATGTTGAATAGTTGTGGTGACAGAGGGCCTCCTTGCCCTGTTCCCCATCATAGGGAGAAAGTGTCTAATCGCTAACCATTAAGTATGGTGTCAGCTGTAGGCTTTTTGTAGATGCTCTTTATCATTTGAGAAAGTTCTTCTCTAATGCTAGTTTGCTAAGAGGATTTTTGTCTTTTTTCTGCACTTGATGATATAATCACATTATTTTTATTTTTAGCATGTTGATGTGGTGGACTACATTGATAGTTTTTTTTAACATCTTTATTGGAGTATAATTCCTTTAAAATGGTGCGTCAGTTTCTGCTTTGTAACAAAGTGAATCAGGTATACATACATATACCCCCATATCTCCTCCCTCTTGTGTTTCCCTCCCACCCTCCCTATACCACCCCTTTAGGTGGTCACAAAGCACTGAGCTGATCTCCCTCTGCTATGTGGCTGCTTCCCACTAGCTGTCTATTTTACATTGGATAGTATATATAAGTCCACGCCACTCTCTCACTTTGTCCTAACTCTTACCCTTCACCCTCCCCGTGTCCTCCAGTCCATTCTCTACATCTGCATCTTTATTCCTGTCCTGCCCCTAGCTTCTTCAAACCATTTTTTCTTTTTTTTAGATTCCATATATATGTGTTAGCATATGGTATTTGTTTTTCTCTTTCTGACTTACTTCACTCTGTATGACAGACTCTAGGTCCATCCACCACACTACAAATAACTCAACTTTGTTTCTTTTTATGGCTGAGTAATATTCCATTGTATATATGTGCCACATCTTCTTTATCCATTCACCTGTAAATGGACACTAAGGTTGCTTCCATGTCCTGGCTATTTTAAATAGAGCTGCAATGAACACTGTGGTGCATGACTCTTTTTGAATTATGGTTTTCTCAGGGTATATGCCTGTATTGGGATTCCTGGGTCGTGTGGTAGTTCTATTTTTAGTTTTTTAAGGAACTACCACACTGTTCTCCATATTGGCTATATCAATTTACATTCCCACCAACAGTGCAAGAGGGTTCCCTTTTCTCCACACCCTCTCCAGCATTTATTGTTTGTAGATTTCTTTCTGATGGTCATTCTGACTGGTATGATGTGATACCACATTGTAGTTTTGATGTTCATTTCTCTAATGATTAGTGATGTTGATCATACTTTCATGTGTTTGTTGGCAATCTGTCAACATTGTGAAAATGACTATACTCTCCAAAGCAATCTACAGATTCAATGCAATCCCTATCAAACTACCACTGACATTTTTCACAGAACTAGAACAAAAAAATTCACAATTTGTATGGAAACACAAAAGACCCCGAATAGCCAAAGCAATTTTGAGGAAGAAAAACGGAGCTGGAGAAATCAGGCTCCCTGACTTCAGACTATACTACAAAACTACAGTAATCAAGGCAGTATGGTACTGGCACAAAAACAGAAAGATAGAAAACGGAACAGGATAGAAAGTCCTGAGATAAACCCACGCACATATGGTCACCTTATTTTTGATAAAGGAGGCAGGAATATACAATGGAGAAAAGACAGCCCCTTCAATAAGTGGTGTTGGGAAAACTGGACAGCTACATGTGAAAGAATGAAATTAGAACACTCCCTTACACCATACACAAAAATAAACTCAAAATGGATTAAAGACCTAAATGTAAGGCCAGACATTATAAAACTCTTAGAGGAAAACATAGGCAGAACACTCTATGGCATAAGTCACAGCAAGATCCTTTTTGACCCACCTCCTAGAGAAATGGAAATGAAAACAAAAATAAACAAATGGGACCCAATGAAACTTAAAACCTTTTGCACAGAAAAGGAAACCATAAATAGGTCAAAAAGACAACCCTCAGAAAGGTAGAAAATATTTTCCAATGAAGCAACTGACAAAGGCTTAATCTCCAAAATTTACAAGCAGCTCATGCAGCTCAATATCAAAAAAACAAACAACCCAATCCAAAAATGGGCAGAATATGTTCTTTTACTTTTAACCTATCTGTATCTTTATAATTAGATTGGATTTCTTATAAATAACATAGTTCTGTTATGTTAATTATTTTCAGAGCATTTTTAAATTTTAAAACAATTTAACAATATTTAAACTATTAGTATTTTTAACCTTATAAAATTTTACTTAAATGATAAGAAGTAGTAGTAGCCAAGAATCAGATAAGAATTACCTTGGTTATTAGAATACATTTAGAAGTGCTGAAAGACCTCTTTGATCTTTTAAAATTCAAATTTACTCTGCTGTTCATTTTAATTCCTCTCATGGCATTTGATTTTTTTATAATTAGTTTTTAATATGCTTCCAAGGATATCTGGGGTAAAATCAGGATTATAATTGCTTCTATCTGACATCAAATTAAAATAATTTATTGAAATACTTTCCTTTGTGGTTATATTGGAAATGTAACTAGAACTATAGTGCATAATTTTATTGTCTTCTATTGTAGATAGATGATGAGATGTCTTTACAGCTGATCAGATGTTAGTATAATTTAATAGGTACTTGCAAGAGGTTTTTAATCAAGAAGGTAAAGTTTCAAATTCTTACTATGCCAAATGCCAGATATATGACTATGAACATATTATCTAAACTCTCTAAATTGCAAATGTCAACTAATACAGGATTCAAAAAAATAAAGTGTGGACTCAGAGAGTTGTAGTTTCTTGACCCTGCTTTACCATTAATTAACTATATAAATTAAGTCCACTTACTTAATTTTCCAGAGTCTATTTTCTCATCTGTTAAATGGGATATTACAATTTAGTCAGAGTGATTTTTTTAATTAAATAAATTTTAGATTATATTATTAATACAATATAAATTAGAAGCTGCCTAAAAGAGCTTAACACAATATAGCTCCTAAATAAAATAAAACTTGTTCTTAATTCTAGAATTAGAAATCATCAAGATTAATAAGATTTTTTAGTTTTTCTCATCTTTTTATGGTTTTTTGTTTCTTTACCATTACAGTTTCTCTCACTAACATCTCTCTGTAAATCCCATTTTATCTGGCCATGTGCTTGAAAAACAGAAAACTAGATGTGTTATAAATTAGCTGATAAAGCTAAAGTAGAGATAAAATCTGAATAATCAATTTCTATAAAAGGCAGAGACAGAGGAAAAAATGACAATGAATAAATTGAATAAATAGAAAACATAAAGATCATATTGGTAATTACAATAAATGTAAATAGTCTGAACACTCCAATGAAAAGGCAGAGGATATTCACATTGTTTGAAGTAGCAAGATCCAATTTGATGCAAAGTAAAAGAAGCCAGACACAAAATATTATACAATCTATGATTTAATTTATATAAAGTTATATAAATGACAAAAGTTTAGTGATAGAAAAAACATCAGTGATTGCCAGAGTCAGGGATTGAGGAGATAAAGTTGATTTCAGTTGGATTTGACAGCAGTTTGGGAGGTTATGTAAATCTTTTATATCTTAATTGTGGGACTGATTATATAACTATTTGCATTTGTTAAAACTCATCAAATTGAGCACTTAAAATGGGCAAATGTTATTGTGTAAAATTTATATTTTAATAAAAATGAATTAAAAAGAGTTTATGAACATTCATATTTAGAAATCAGGAATGGTTTCCAAGAGGCCTTCTTCTCTGTTAGGTTCTTTTGGTTTTCAGACTTTTATATTTAGTTGTGGATTTGCAGAGAAGAAAAAGATTATCAAAATATCCAGTTTATGTAGGTATTCAGAAAATTATTCTTAATAATTTCTAAAGTTGGATACTCAAAAAGGGCAAATTTGAGGTGAGGAATCAAGTCAGTATTAGCACAATGTATTTTTTAAACCTAAAATGCCTTGAACATATGGCCTTTGTGATTCTCATTTCAGTTTTCCAAAATTATACTCCCTCCTCTTTAGCTGGCAGACTAAAATCAGTGGCAGCTCCATTCTAGAAACTGGTAACAGTGAGATTCAAAACCATTGCATAGTTGAACAGGCTATTTGGAAGAAGCTTCTTTATATTATACAAGGCAATAAACATATTCTTTCCACAGTTGCTTTTCCATTGCCTGAGAAATTTCACAGGGATTGCTCATAATCATTAGCTTATATTCTGGTGCCAGTAGGTTAGCATACATTTGTTGTTGGTTAATATTGTGTGTTAACATCACTATTATGTAATACAATTTTTTTAAAGGAGATGAAACTTGTAAAAACATAAAAGGTGGTTTGAGCTAGTGTTTGAGTGAGCAATGAGAGAGTATTTTAAGAACCTGAACCAAGGATTTAAAGTTCAGATGGTAAAATTCAGACCCTTTCAGCAAATGGTCTTTAACTATAGGCGGAGCAATTTAATGACACATCTTTTAGCTATTTGTTGCTTATCATGAAGTTAGTAATGGTGAGAAATTTGAACTTTATCCATAAAGTAATCAGAAACAGAAAATGCAAGCATATGTAGCAAGTGACTAGATTCCCTCTCTGGTAATTTAAGGTCCTGGAATTCACTTAAACTAAGATAAATTGTCAGAAATGTCCCCCTGGGTGTCCATTAGAGCTTTATGGCAGATTTAAGGACTTGGAATAGCTTCACTCTGGACCCAGGAGGCCTGAGCTTCTCTTTGATCAATTATTGTACTTCCATTAAAGAATTTTTACTTTACTGTGGGGGCATCTTGATCACTCTGCATCTTGCTTCAGTTGTCAGATCATCTAAGTCTTTTATTTTAAAGGTTATCATTCCTCTCTGCTAATGTGTTCAATGTTTAAGGAGTCCAATTCACAGTTGATACAAATTTTTCCTGCTGGACTAAGAATCGACTTCACTTTGCAGTGAAAGATGTTCATCATAAAATATCCTAGTGAAATTCATGGGCTATCCTCTTAAACAATTTGGCTGATAGAGTAAAATAAATAGTAGCCTTGATGACTCAGCTATGTTGACAACCTTTTATGATAATGAGTGCTTGATATATGCTGTAATAGTACATTGTGACTATGTAGTATTTCTTTGCATTTCAATGTTGAAGTGAATGGTCTGCATTGAAAATGGTTAATTGCCACCAAAGAGATTGTTAGCTATAGGTGGCAAATCTCTTGTTCTTTGAGTATTTACTAGACCGGTTATTAAAAAATCACATCATACAGTGAAGTGAATGCTCACACCTCCTCTATACTAAAAGCATGAAAATTAATTAGATATCTGGTAGATATTTTGATTTCTTGAAATATGCTATATATATATATATATATATATATACACACACACATATATGTGTACTATTACTTTAATAGTAGTATATCAATATTTAGTAATCATTAAATGAAAGTTTGTCTTTGTTACTTGGTATAGTCCCCTTTATTTCTAATTTCTATTTCTTTCATTTATTTTGTGTTTTAATAGCACTTCTATACAGGCTTTAATGTTCAATTAAAAACAAAATTGGATTCCTATTGGTTTGGATTAATAGGTTCAGAAGCCAAGTTAATAAAATATACTCTACTATACAAAAAAGATCAGGCTAACATCTTTGTTTTGCAAGTTAGCAACATTCAAACATCACAGTCTTAGAGAAAAATCTTGTGTCAATTAGTGCATAGTTAGTTGGCATAGATCCAAGTCAAGCAGTCACAGAATAATTTCATGTATACTGTACTGTATTCCATTATTTTCAATAGCATGAAATATACTCAAAAAAGTTACACTCATAATAACGTTATATAGTTTAGGATGATGGTAATGGTAAGAAATGTGATATTTATAAATATTATATCAGTAAAATCAAGAGAAGGGAGAAATAGGCTTTCAACTTAAACTAACCACCATTACAAGTTACTAAGAGGACAGAACAATGCTTGAATGTTGAATAACAATCAATCTGATGTACAAGTATCATAGTATTGTTCATTATAATTTAAGATTTGTGTTCATAAGGGTTTGTTCTTCTGTGTACATTGAGCTTGATGTATGTTATTGAATAATAGTTTGATTTGAAAATTTTGTGAATGCCATATAACCATTATTGCATTAGAAACTGACTAGAGGTTAAATGTTTATGGATAACCTTAAATCCTTCTGAACCCAGTATTATCTCAAATTAGACCAGAATCTCAAATAAATTATAGTCCTTAAGTATATTCTACAATCAAAAGATGAAGTTCATGTGAGGAGATAACGGATGAATTGGATCTGTTCCTTGTTTCTCTGAGGAAGAAAGTCATTTATATATTATTCAAAAGGTGGACAGGAGAGAAAGAAAATAAGCCTAAAGACAGTGTTATCATAATCGCAATTTGGTAGTTGAGGCAAAGGAGTGTGTGTTCGTATGTGCTTTTAAGTAACTAAATTAAAATGTTCATAACTATACACATTGATGTAAAATGACTCATGTTTATTTTCTAAAATTCTCTTTAATTTCATTTTTTGCCGTATTTTCCCTTTCCTCTCTCCCATGCTCATATAGATAAACAGGTTTGGGTGTTTAGGTGTTGTATCAGTGTTCTAGGGTGGTCATAACAAAGTAGCATAAATTTCATGGCTTAAAACCTCAGAAATGTACTCTTTCATACTTATGGAGGCCAAAAGGCCACAATCTAGGTGTTGACAGGATTGTTTCCTGCTGGAGGTTCTGAGAGAGCATTTGTTCCATACATCTCTTGTAGCTCACTCCATTCTCAGCCTCTGTCTTCACATAACATTCTTTCTCTGTGTCTATGTCTCTTTTCTTCTTACAAGGACACCAGTCATATTGGATTCAGGGCCCACCCTAGTCCAGAATGACCTCATCTTAACTTGACTACATTACAGACACTATTTACAAATAATTCCACTCTTAAATGTACTGGGGATTGGGACTTCAACATCTTTCTGTGGGATGCAATTCAAACCACAACAAGTGTTTACAGAACGTGGGTGTACCCAGACGCATATAGTTTCTGTATCTTCCTTTCTTCACACAATAATGCCTCATGGAAATCCCTTAAAGACAATTGTTATAGCTTTAATACATTTTAAAATGTCAGTATAATTTTATTATATTAATTCTCTTATACTTACTTAAAAGAATATACTTTTTATTCTCTTAAGTAGTAATTCTTATCTAGTTTATGGTATTGGAGTTTGCTAATTTATTCATCTATTCATCACTGCTAGACCTTCACTTTTTTTTCCTGGTTTTTGTCACTACAAACCAACTTCATAAGTATCTTAGCACCTATGATCTTACCAATTTGTTCTTCTGTATCTATGTAATAGATTCCTGGGTTTGGGATCAAAAGGGAGATGTTTTAAAACTTTCTAGTGTTTCCAGGTTGGTTTCTAAAAGCTACAACAATTTATCTTTCCCTCAACAGTTGATAAGCATAGCCCTTTCCTTGCATCTCTACTAGAATAAGTATTGAAATTAAAAAAAATCTTTTAGTATGATGGGTGTAAAGTGGTATCTTATTGCCTTAATTTACATTTCCTTGATAGTGGGTTTGACCATATTTTCATATCTTTTTTGGGGATTTGTATTTGCTTTTTATTGTGATGTATGCCTTTTCCTTATCAATTCACATGAAACTGTTGGATATGTAATCTTTATTAGCATCTGCATTATAAAAATTTTTCTCAAAATCTGTCATTTGCTAATTGACTTGCATGAAAACTTTTATAATTTTATATGATCAAGTATAAAGTATCTTTTTTTAAATATACGTTCTGGGATTGACGATTTTGGCTGAGTAACTTTTCCCGGGAGAAACTGATCCCTTCATTTCTTAAAGCAATTTTTGTGGACACTGCTACTTGTCTTTCATATTCTTTCGGTGCTTATTTCTCATACTAATAGAACCCTTGAATTTCCATTGTGCCAATTACAGCCTAGACAAGAGTGAGCTTGACAAGCTTCCTTCTAGCCTGGCATGGCCATGTTATTCAACTCTTTTACATGAAATGTAAGCAGAATTAAGTCATGCCTCTTAAGTTTCTTGCTCCACACTGGCTGGAATGTTTCTGAGTTACACTGGAGCATAAGGATGTGGTTAATACCCAAGGATTGCAAAGTAACTAGGTGGAAAGAAGGTTGATTCTTTCCATCATGGAGCCACGATACGAGCCCCCAAAATAAACTATCTTGTTTAAGCTGTTGCTATTTGAGGACTCAGTTATAGCAACCGCAACTATACCAGAAATAATATAGCCACCTAAGAACCTCATGTGTTCCACATTTAGAAACGAGGTCAACTGTCTGTCAAAGGATCATTAGAGAGAGTAGCATTATTTGGGATTCCATTCATGCTAAAAGATTGATTTGCCTACATAATTGTCTGTTTAAAAAATAAAATACTAGTCCCATTATTTTCCCGCATATTGTTTAATGATTCATTAGTATCTCTGTGTTTATTCAGGAACCTGCTAATTATTTTTCTGAAGCAATGCTAACAGATGGCTAAAGAAGTTTAAATAATAATTTTGCAAATATGAATTGCAGGCTCAGAATTAAGTTTGATATTTTCAACGGTGGGTGTGAGATTTCCTGAGGCAGCAGGACAAATGGATGTTTAACACCTGTTAGCTTTATTGAATAACAACAGCCGCTCTCACCCCAAAATCTCTAAGCAAACCTATCTTCACACTCTAGAATCTTCACATTCTAAAAGCATTGTTTGATCTAAAACTACATTTTTATTCTCTTAAGTAGCAATTCTTATCGATGCCATCTTTATCAATATCGATCTTCTTTTATACTAAAACATTTAACTTTAATAAAAGTTTAACTGGAAAGATAAAATTCGACATGATAAATGTTTTCCTTTTTTTCCTGTTCACTAATGCATCTTTTTCATCCTAACCTTAATGTATCTTTTTCATCCTAACCTTAAAATGTTGGTTTTTTTCAGGTTGTAACTTCAGTCACATTCTCACTTCCCTCTACATTTTCATAGTTAACTATCTTTTTCCACTTTTTCTAAGATCCAGAGCTGAACTTGTTTCTTCCCTATGCAAGAAGAAACTCTTTCCCCATTCTCCTCATATTTCAGTATCAGCCTATAAAAGAGAAGCATTCTGTCACCACCTTAACTTTCTCAGAAATTCTGGAGAGAAAGCTTTCACCTTTACTTACTCAGAGCCCTCCTCTCTATATTGGCTTATTCACAACCACCTCCAAGGTTAGACTGGGTCAACCTCTATTTTTTCTCCGGATCTGCCTGGATTAAAATTGGAAAATTGGTTAACAGCTGAAGAGCAGAAGCAGAGGGAATGGAGGCAGCATCATATTTTTGGTGATGTGGGAAGAACAGTGATGAGATAACACAGTGAGCATGACTGTGGATCAGGTGCTTCTGCAGGAAATCAGGAGTCCATTGGTCTACCTCAAAACCAAACTTTAGGCAGTAGCAATTATGGTCATGAGTGTTAAGATGTCTATGTCTATGTCTACGTCTACGTGTACATTTACGTCTATACCTATATCATCTCTATCTATACCTATATCATATCTGTATCATCTATCTATATCTCCTGATATAGTATTGTTCTGAATAAAATTAAATTACTAGACCTCATTCTACATATTTCCTAGAGAGGAAACACAATTTTTTTTCCTTTTTAAAGTCACTGTTTATTTACTTAATTAATATTTATTGTGTTATTCAATTTACTAGATAACCAATAATAAAAGAGTAAACATAAAAAGTAGTTTATCCTTGTGGAATGTTCAGTGAGGTAGAAAATGTAGACTTAAAAAATTATATTGTGTCAAGGAAGAGAAATTAGAAGATGCCTAGAGATAAATAGCTGGAAACTTGATTTTTTTCTGAGTAAGAGACTAGACATGGGTCAGAGGGCTTCCTGGTGGAAGAAGCAGGAGAAATATTAATGATACTTAAAAATGAAGGGACGTGAGAGGGCTTCATAGGAACAGAGAGCAGCTCATTTAAGTCTGGAGGGGAGAGAGATTGTGGTACCTTTACAAGATAGAAAAATCTCATTATGGTTGGAATAAACAAGGGTAAGGGTGGTAAAAGATGGCTCTTAAAAGAGAGGTGTGGACCAGGCAAATTAAGGATTTCAAATTTTATTGTAAAGAGGTTGCAAACAGAGGAAAGGCATGGACACATTTGCATTTGAGACAGATCACTCAGGAGGCAGCATGTTAAATGGATAGGAGGGGGCAAGAGTAAAGGCAGTGGAGAAGAATGGAAGCTTGAACTTACACACCAGTCCAAGCTTCCATTCATGAGAATGGAGTGGAGTAAGGTAATTCTAAAGGTATTTAAGTGGTAGGATAAAATGATTTCCTGCTAGATTTGAAGGCTGAGTGAGGAAAATGCAGGAGACGATGGGGATAAATTCTAGCCTAGTATCTGGGTGGAGGAGGATACAATTTCCCAACATAAGACATAACTGGAGGGCCATCATTTCTGGGATGAGGGAGTTCTCCCACTGCCTTTTTAGATTTCCAACAATCAAGCCTCCAGCCTCCATGAAAATCCTGTTTCTCTGTATTCATCTGCTAGGGCTGTCATAACAAAATACCACAGACTGGGAAGCATAACCATATAAATTTATATTCTCACAGTTCTGGAGACTGGAAGTCCAAAATAAAGGTGTTGACAGGCTTGCTCCTGAGGCCTCTCTCTGGCTTGCTGAGGCTGCTTCTTGTTGTAGCCTCATGTTCTTTTTTTGGGGGGGGGTGTGCACGGGGCTTAGCTGCTCTATGGCATGTGGGATAATCCCGGACCAGGTCTCGAACCTGTGTCGCCTGCATTGGCAGATGGATTCTTAACCACTGTGCCACCAGGGAAATACCCCCTCTATTTCTTTTTCTTTCTTTTTTTTTTAAACATCTTCATTGGAATATAATTGCTTTACATTGCTGTGTTAGTTTCTGCTGTATAACAAAGTGAACCAGCTATATGCATATGTATATCCCCATATCCCCTCCCTCTTGTGTCTCCCTCCCACCCTCCTTATCCCACCCCTCTAGGTGGTCGCAAAGCACGGAGCTGATCTCCCTGTGCCATGCAGCTGCTTCCCACTAGCTATCTATTGTACATTTGGTAGTGTATATATGCCAATGCCACTATTTCACTTCATCCCAACTTACCTTTCCCCCTCCCCGTGTCCTCAAGTCCATTCTCTTAAGTCTGTGTCTTTATTCCTGTCCTGCCCCTAGGTTCATCAGAAACTTTTTTTTTTTTTAGATTCCATATATATGTGTTAGCATACGGTATTTCTTTTTCTCTTTCTGACTTGCTTCACTCTGTATGACAGTCTCTAGGTCCATCCACTTCACTACAAATAACTCAATTTCATTTCTTTTTATGGCTGAGCAATATTCCATTGTATATATGTGCCACATCTTCTTTATCTATTCATCTGTAGATGGACACTTAGGTTGCTTCCATGTCCTGGCTATTGTAAATAGTGCTGCAGTGAACATTGTGGTACATGACTCTTTTTGAATTATGGTTTTCTCAGGGTATATGCCCAGTAGTGGGATTGCTGGGTCATTTGGTAGTTTTATTTTTAGTTTTTTAAGGAACCTCTATACTGTTCTCCACAGTGGCTGTACCAGTTTACATTCTCACCAACAGTGCAAGAAGGTTCCCTTTTCTCCACACCCTCTCCAGCATTTATTGTTTCTAGATTTTTTGATGATGGCCATTCTGACTGGTGTGAGATGATACCTCATTGTAGTTTTGATGTTCATTTCTCTAATGATTACTGATGTTGAGCATCCTTTCATGTGTTTGTTGGCAATCTGTATATTTTCTTTGGAGAAATGTGTATTTAGGTCTTCTGCCCATTTTTGGATTGGGTTGTTTGTTTCTTTGATATTGAGCTTCATGAGCTGCTTGTATATTTTGGAGATTAATCCTTTGTCAGTTGCTTCATTTGCAAATATTTTCTCCCATTCTGAGGGTTGTCTTTTTGGTTTTTTTATGGTTTCCTTTGCTCTGCAAAAGCTTTTAAGTTTCATTAGGTCCCATTTGTTTATTTTTTGTTTTTATTTCCATTCCTCTCGGAGGTGGGTCAAACAGATTTTGCTGTGATTTATGTCATAGGGTGTTCTGCCTATGTTTTCCTCTAAGAGTTTTATAGTGCCTGGCCTTACATTTAGGTCTTTAATCCATTTTGAGTTTATTTTTGTGTATGGTGTTAGGAAGTGTTCTAATTTCATTCTTTTATATGTAGCTGTCCAGTTTTCCCAGTGCCACTTATTGAAGCCTCATACGTTCTTTACTCTGTGTACACATCCCAGGTGTCTCTTCCTTTTCTTGTAAGAACACCAATCCTATTGGATTAGGGCCTCACTTTCATGATGTCATTTAACCTTGGCTACCTCTTTTAAAGGCCCTATTTCCAACGACAGCTACACTGGGGGTTAAAGCTTCAACATATGAATTTGTGGGGGACACAATTCCATCCACAGACTTTCCCACAATACATTCACTAATGACTAGATTCTTTCTTCACTAGACTTTAACAAATGTAAAGCCAAAGCCAGTATTACTTATGTTAAAAACAAATGTCTATAAAGATGTTAAAAACAAACAAACAAACAAAAAAAAAACCCAAATGTCTACATATTTTATGACATTTCTTTTTTTATATAAATAATTAGAATGCAGAAATATGATCTTATAAAATTTTCTATGTCTCTCTTGTATAGGGCTAGGCCCATAATCACTCAAAAAAGAAACAAAGCAAAAACAGAAACAATGTTTGAATGGCCATGAATATTGTAGAGATTTATACCATTCACTATCAGGTTGTAAGCATCAAGAAGATAAAACACATTATATATATGAGGTATTATAGGTCTAGATATTTATTCATTAATGAGAGAAAGAATTCATATTTATAAGGTCAAATAATAAATTTAAATATTGGGACTTAATATTGTAGTCTTCCTGTCTGTAAATTTGCCATATGTCTCATTGTTAACAAACCAAGCTTTTACTTAGCAAAGAATTGTGTTTGTGCATTGTGAATTAATCAAAATTATTATAGCCAAACAAGAATGATAGTTAACAGATCAGTTATCATCCGTGTTAAACAGAGGCTAAATCCCTCCTTACAGTGGTTCTGAAAATGTTTTACAATATTGAAATGGACTCATTCCTTCAGGTCTGTTCTCATAATCGTATCATGATTATTCATATTTGTAGATTAACACAGAGTTTGTCTAAGCCACTGGTAAAAATACAATTTGTGTTTAGTAGAGATTTTCAAATTGGTTATGCATGTAAAACAGCATCATATTTGCATAAAATATCTTAATAAGGTAGTTGAATGGAATAAAAAATCATTAAGAAAATATGTCTTAGATGTGAGTTTACCTCCTACAGGTAAAAATGTGATTATCCTAATATTGAATATAAGTGTCATTAACAGTCTGTGAGAGATAACAGTTCATTCTTGGGTTATTCACTTAGTCAACCAATCTTCATGAAACACTTACCAAGACATCACTATATGTAAGACACAGTTCATTAAAAAAAATAGACAATATTCAAGAACATAAGAAATTAAAAAGACATCAAAGTGGGATACATAACATATGGGATATATAACATTTCCACAATATATCCCTCTACACTTGTACTATTTTTCAAGGAACTTTGTTTGTTTTAATAAATATGTAAGAGAAACAAACATAAACCAGTTAACTTTTGAAAAGAAATAAGTCAATGAAAAAATATGGACTATTGGAAAGGAGATTAATTATGTATTTTTTTGATAATAGCCACTTTAAGAGGGTGAGGTGATACCTCATTGTGGGTTTGATTTGCAGTTCTCTGATAATTAGGAATGTTGAGCACCTTTTCATGTACCTGTTCTATATCTTCCCTGGAAAAATCTGTGTTCAGATATTCTGCCCATTTTCAATTGAATTGTTTGGGGTTTTGCTATTGAGTTGTGAGAGTTCTTTACGTATTTCGGATATTAGCCCCTTATCAGACATATGGTTTGCAAATATTTTCTCCCATTTGGTAGGTTGCTTTTCATTTTGTTCATAGTTTCCTTTATTTTATAGAGCTTTTTAGTTTGATGAAGTCATACTTATTTATTTCTGTTTTTGTTGCCTTTACTTCTGGTATCAAATCCAAAATAGCATTGCCAAGACCAATGTCCAGAAACTTTCCCCCTGTGTTTTCTTTCAGTTTTATGGTTTCAGATATTACATTCAAATCTTTAATCCATTTTGAGTTGATTTTTTTGTATGGTGTAAAATAAGGGTCCAATTTCATTCTTTTGTATGTGGATATCCAGTTTTCCCAACACCATTTATTGAAAAGATTTTCCCCATTGTGTATTCTCGACACCTTTATCAAAAATTAGTCGACCTCATATGTGAGGTTTTATTTCTGGGCTCTTGATTCTGTTCCATTGGCCTGTGTGTCTGTTTTTATGCAAGTACCGTACTGTTTTGATCACTACAACTTTGTAATATAAATTTAAATCAAGAAATGTGAAGTCCCCATCTTTGTCCTTCTTGCTCAAGATTGTATAAACTATTTGGCATCACTTGTGGTTCCATAGGTGTATGCAAAGATGCTCAACATCACTGATCATCAAAGAAATGCAAATCAAAACCACAGTGAAATATCACCTCACATCTGTTAAGAATGGCTATCATCAAAAAGACCAGAGATAAGAAGTGTTGGCAAAGATGTGGAAAAAAGGGTACCCCTGTACAATATTGGTAGGAATATGAATGTGTATAGTCACTATGGAAAATAGTATGGAGTTTCCTTAAAAAAAAAAAAAAGAACTGCCATATGATCCAGAATCCCAATTCTTGATATATATCCAAAAGAAATAAAATCACTATCTTGAAGAGATATTTGAACTTTCATGTTCATTGCAGCATTATTCACAGTAGCCAAGATATGGAAATAACCTGTCAGTTAACAGATAAATGTACATGGTGGAATATAATTTGCCTTAAAAAAATGAAATCCTGATTATGCAACAACATTGATGAGCTTGGTGGGCTTTATGCTTAGTGAAATGAACCAGATACAGAAATGCAAATATTGCATAATCTCACTTATAGGTGGACTCAAAAAAAAGTCAAACTCATAGTAACAGAGCACGATGGTGGTTACTAGAGGCTGGGGAAAGTGGGAAAAGGGGCGATATTGTCCAAAGGGTACAAAGTTTCAGTTATAAGATGAATAATTTCTGGAGACCTAATATATAGTATGGTGAATTAGTTAACACTACTTTCAATTATTGTGTACTTGAAATTTACTTCAAGAGTAAATCTCATACACACACACAGTAAATATATAAAGTGATGGATAAGTTAATTAACTTGATTATGGTAATAATTTTACAATGTATACATATACCAAAATACCACATTGTGCATCTTAAACACATAGAATTTTTATTTGTCAGTAATACTTCAGTAGAACTGGAAAAAAAGAATACACACTTATTGATTCATTCTGTTGATATTTATTTAATAACTATACTGTATTAGTCATTATTCTTGGGTCTGAACCAAGTGCTGTATTTCTCAAATTCTAACTAGTGAAGCTTCCCTGCCTCTGCCATTTGCTGTAGACTGATAATTTTGTAAAATACAGTGTATATATTCTTAATTATTGCAACATTATCAATTTGCTCTTAAAGTTTCTAAATACCAATGCTCATTTTCCATACTTTTGTTGTAGATCAGTAATAAAAATTTACAGAAAGTCAAAACATCAGTCCATGCTTTGAGTTGCACTGTAGAAGGAGATATAAAATAATAATGCAGAGGCTCTGAACTTCATTTCAGTAGAGAATTCATCAAATAAATAGACTAAAATGTAACACCAATACCATGATATATTACTTAAGTCTTAAGTAGTACAAAATAGGTCGGTCTATAGTGTACTAACAGAAACCAATTGTATAAGCAGAAAAAAAAAAATCTCTCCAAATCCAAATCCAAAACCAGTACTAACGGTTTCCTCCAAGGATAGAGACTAATGAGGTGGGGAGGGAGTGTGAGGAGGATGTTGGTAACATTTCTTTTCACTTTTAACTTTTTACACCCTTTAAATTTTTAAAATTTCTGTGCCTCTATTCCTTACTCAAGATGATTAATTTACAATTATAATTTAATAATATAATAAAGGTGTAAATATCTTTTAATACCTAAATACCTTTTAGTAAAAATAAAGATATTTTTCAATATTCTTTTAAAATGTTAATATTTTAATGATAAAACTATTAGTTTTAATTCATTTAATCTTTGCTCATGTGTTTTATACCTAACCTGCTACTCTTACACCATAGGGCACACACACACACACACACACACACACACACACACACACACACGACTTATGTGATATATGATATTTAGTCCAGTTGTTCTGCCATTGATTTCAAAAAATTATTGTATATTACATTGTGTGTTGTGTGATTATTTTCTCTTAGATGTGGGTTTTTTAGTGTCCTTTCTTGTAGCTATCTTTTTTCTTCCTGTTTTATTGAGATATAATTGACATACAGCACTGTATAAGTTTAAGGTGTACAGCATAATGATGTGACTTACATATATCATGAGATGATTACCACAATAAATTTAGTAAATATCCATCTACATGAAAATAATATTAACATATAAATATTTATTCAGTTTCAAAGAAGGTAGTTTGAATTAGATGTCCTAAGCATTTGTGGAAAATAATTTTTTTCCTTAATTCCACTGGGGACAACACATCTATCCAAATAAAAGATCAAAGGATTTAAGTATGGTGAGATTTGAGCATACTGTTTCTTTTCTTTCAGTCTGATATTCTAGTCATGCGTGTACCACATGATAAGGTCAATTTGAACATGGGTGTGGATGACAGTTTTTCAAAGGGAAATCCCAACACTTATTATTCAACTTTTCTTGTTAAGAAGATTTTCAGATATTTGAGCATACTTTTTCTGAACACTAAAATCTGAGAATCCAAGTAACATGAAAAATGCAGAAATCATAAAAAGACCATCTGTGTCATACTTTCGGTTCTGTTGCTAGGAAGATTCACAAGGGTAAACTTGGCCCCATCATACACTGATGTCATTTCTGGACACTGAAAGTAGATAAAAGTCATAAGTGTATTAAAACAAATAAAGGCAATGATCATGGTTGCAGTTTTTTTACCTTTCATTAGTAAGTAACTGAATAAACTGACTCATTCAACAAATAATCTCAGCACTGATCTTCTATCTGGAAGATGGGTGATGCAAAGTGCTACATGTGGGAAATGTAATCACAAAAATAATAAAATCTAGGGGTCTACCTGTAGTATTGGTAAATCAGGAAGAGGTATGTCAGGTGAATAAGTACTAACAATACAAAATGGAATATATTTTGAGCTGTAGCAGATGTACCAATACGTCTAAGAAAAATGTAGATTAAGTAAATGTCACCTGAATTTAGGGCTTCAGGGTGAGTTTCACTAAAAAGTTTATCAAACATCAAGGTCAAACTGTCAAGGAAATGTGCCTAGCCCCATCGTCTTCAGACATACATGGAATACATTGTGTTAAGTTCTTTCCACAAAGAGTCAAGCTCCTTAATGGGTTGACTCCAGGTTATCAATTAGACAGCTCCAGGTTGCTCTCAATTAGGATGCCGTCATGATATCATCTTAGCACAGTTACAGGGATATTAGGTGTTGAGCAGTCTGGTCTAGTTATAGGCTCCTCAATCCAGTTCACATCCTGGATTGTAATCTCTCCTGTTTTTCCTGAACATATACGCAGGAAGCAGCTGTACACCTTAAACAGCATAATGATTTGACTTACATACCTCATGAAATGATTACCACAGTAAGTTTAGTAAACATCCATCTAGATGAAAATAGTATCAACATATAAATTTTTTAAAAAATTCTTCTGGAAAACCAACTTTTAGTGAGTGCATACCATTCCACTGCTATTCCCAGTCATAACAACAACCCTAGAAAAGTACTGTTAGAAATTAAATGGAAAGTAAAAGTGAGTTTCTAGGAACCTCACACAAGCTGTCTATCTTCAGCTTTTAGACTGTATTGAATTTCATGTTGCTGAACAACTATGATGATGATAGGCCCATTTTAGAGATTGAAGCTGTAATGACAATAATTATCAATCATTTATTTATTTACTCATTAATGTAATCAATTAACATTTTCTGAGTGCTTATCATGGCCCAGGACCATATTATATTTGTGATAGCAAAAAATACTGCTTTTTGTTTGTTTCAACATTAAAATATTTTCTTCAGCATGTATAGACTGGAAATTTTTGCATAAGAGAAGTTCCACATGTAGAATAGGGAAAGGAAATATTAATATGTAGCCTACTTTACATTTATTACACAAGAAATACATGAATAGATGCTCTTACTATCACGAAGTACAGAAGCTGGAGAAGAATATAGAATAAAAAGTGAAATCCCCTTCAATGTTTCACCCACAATTTATATGTACCCTTCAGAAGTTTTGAAGTGTATTTACATATACTCCCATATTCCCATATATAAAATACATGTTTATTTATGTATATGCATATACATATGTACAATTTTAGAGTTGTGTGGGTTTGTTTTAAACATACATCAGTTTGTGCTATAATATGGTTCTATAATTTGTTTTGTTTGTATCTGCACTTTGGAGATTTTTCCATGTTAGTATATTTAGCCATACTTTTTTTCTTTTAACTGAAGCATGGAAAGCTAGTGCAGGGAGGTGTGCTTTAAAGTTGATCATTAAAATTAACCTGTAAGATGGCTATTACGATCACCAGTTTAATAAGCCTGCAAAGGTGAAGAACAATTTCCCTATCTTGGAAAGTAGTAAGTACTGGGGTCTGGATATGAATTTAAGTCCTTGTGTGTCTTATTGTTGTTTCTTATTTTTTTCTTAAATTTTATTCAATATCTCATTTGTACGAGTTTGAAAGAAAGAAACATTATAATTTGTGCATGTGTAAAATGGGATGGTCTAGGTCAAAAGAAGGAATATTGCTTAAACAAAAATGCTTAACTTCTGGATGCAAAGCTTTTTAAAAGACTTGTTTGGATCAACTAGGTTTATTTCAGGTATTTTTTTACATCAAACATTTTCCATTAAATTAGCAATAATACAGAACTGTGACAAAGGTCCTTGTGAGGAGGATGGATGGGGTACAAATTAAACAAAAGGGGACAAAAGTTAAGGTTCCTTGTGTCTTTGGGTTCCCCCAAAAGTAGTTGCTAAGGCAAATACATGGATCTAGGTAGTTTATTTTGGAGGAGATTCTACAAATCACTAGTGAGGAAGTGAGAAAAGTGAGACCAGGAGAGGAAAGATCCAATACCAAGTGCATCAATAACTTCTGGGTAACCATGGCTCAACCCTTTAGATGACCCTTTGAGTAATAATACAGAAACTACTTCAGACATGTCCCACCAAACATGGAACGAGTCTAAGATATTCAGTCACAAAATCCCACACCTCAACAGTTGGAAATTGTGTCCAAAGGTATTAATTCCCCTGTCCTGTCCTCCACTGTGGGTTGCTTCTGTGCTTGGCTGAATGGCCTTTCAAGTCATCAGAGAGCAAAACAGAGAACCTCTTATCAAACAGCTGCAAAGTGTAGGGAAATCCACCGTCACTGAACTGAAATAGGGTGGGAAGAAGTGATATAGTTTAGGGCGTCATGAATGTCAGCTTCAATCTCATTAACCATTAAGCAATGAAGAGCCAGGCTTTGGTTAGAATTACAAAGTAGAAGGAAAATCTCTGTGGGGTTCTTCTATCTCTCCATCAATAAACTCTCCTCTTCTTCCCGCATCGACCATCCTAGACTAACCTCCACACAAGCTTTACTTGCATCGTGCCATCATCAAACACATTACGTTCATCAACAAAAATGTTAAAAGAATGTTAATTGATAAGTTATATTTCACAAACGCAATTAAATTTTAATCAAAAGCCTTCAAAGAAGGGAAGGATTCATGGAACCAAAGAAATGATGTATTACACACAGATGGATGGTGAGATCATTATTTTGAGACTGGTTTTTATTCTACCTAACAGTAATGAGAAAGGAAAATGAATATGTTCAAGGAAATTATATTCACTAATACATTCGTTAGTTTCTTTTTTTCTTATTTAACACTGATTTATAAAGGACATTGTATGTGCCAGGCATAGTTAAAGGTACTACAGATATTATAAAATACAACCTAGAACAAGGCAGAGGAGGTTACAAAACTCAAGAAACCTTGTCCAGAGAAGAGATACAATTAATATGTAATAAATAAATATGTGGAATAATTACTGATTCCCATCAATGTTATGAAAGAAACCGACAGGGTGAGAGATAAAGAGTTACCAGATTGAGTAGGATGGGTAGAGGGACTTTAGATATGGTTGTGAGAAAAGGCCTCTTTGAAGATATAATAAAAAGCTGAGTTCCTTAGAGTGGAAAATCAGGCCACCATGTTATAAAACTCTGGGGAAACCAGTCACATCATAGTCTAAATGAGTGTTACCCCTGGAATTGTATTGTACACATGGCATAGCTATATATGATAGCTTTGATGAGAAAGGAAGATTTGGAAAGATGCATTCTAGGCCAAACAAATAGCAAATGTGAAGTTTCTAAATTGGCAAAAGATAAGTTTAAGGTGGGAGACTAATATGTGTGGGGAAAATATGGGGTTGGGGGAAGGGGATTAAGAGAGATAAACAAAAGCAGTTCATGCAGACTCTTGTAGACCATGAGAAAGAGGTTAGATGAAGATGAGAATAGAGGACAAAACAAAAGAAGGAAAAATAGTGAGAAAGAGGAGGAAGAGGAAACAGAAAAGGAGGAAAAATATAGAGAAGTGAGGGGTAGTAATGTTGCTTAAAGGGTAAAAATTAAAGACCACGGTGATTTAAAATAAATTATTAAGACTCAGAAGACAAAAATGGTAGAACTTGTCAGTATCTCAGAAAAAAAGGAAACCCTAATAATACTTAGAGTTATAATGAGTATAGTTTCTGACATATAAAGAACAATAATCTGGAAGGAACAACTACTAAAGAAATAGGAAATGGGAATTCTGCTTTCTTGAGATTTTAAAGCCAAGTTTGTGCAGTAATCCCTATAGAGACAAATATGGACAGAGAGTTTTATAGGATCTGTAAACAAAGATTCCTATCTCCCGTATTATATTTTCTATATTTATAGTTTATTAACCCATGAGACAGATTTTCCTAGGATGTTCTTATTCTGACTTAATTTCAAATATGTCTAAAAGAAAAAATTGAAGCAGTTATACACCTTGACAGGCATACAGAAATTTTGCTCTGCTACCCACATTATCTGTAGGATTGTCATTCTTTTTGTCTTTCTACTTTGCATTCACAATGTATAGCAACAATTATTTAGTTGTGGAGAAATTCCTGTGTTGTTTTGAAATTAGTTATAATCAGTTATAAAATTTGACATGCATGTATTTTATTGTCCAAAGACATTAGAACTCTCAGATATGTTTTCTATTTGTAGTAGGGATAAGGACAAGATGAGGATTTAATTTAGTTCTCACCCATCCAAAGGTGTCAAAATTTGTTCTTCATAAATTTCTCTGTGGATAAATATTAAGAAAAAATACCTTTGCCTGAAGTCTAGCCTGTTATGTCATTGTGCATTTCATGTTTGCTTAGTGGACAGAATATTAGGTTGAGGCAACACCCACCACAGTATGCATAAGAGCACAACATTATGAAAGCAGATTTTGCCAAGAGTTGCTGGGCTTGACTTGGTTGTGTCAGTTAAAAAGATATTAACATCTTGGATCAAGTGCCTAGTATGTGAAGAATTGGAATATGTAAAGATGGGTTGCCTGAACCCATGTAGGTATGCCATTTGTGCAGACAGCATCTCTACACAGCTTCCATGATTAAATCCTGATTGATGAGTATTTAGGGTGTATAAAGGGATGACAACCTTTATTTTTAAATGGATCACTCTGACCGCTGTTTGGATGTGTAAGAAAGGGATACCACTGGAATCTAGAAGACCACTTAGGAGGCTACTGCAAAGAGATGGAGGGACGTGGACAGGTTCAGTATGTCTCTTGGAGGTAGACTTGATAGGACTTGATAAAAATGTGAAAATGCCTTATAAAATTCCATATACAATTTAGATTTGTGAATCTCTTAAAAAGTGGAAAATTTTAATAACATCAGCTAATAATGAGCTAAGTGGTGGTTTCCCCTTAATTAGAATAGGTGACCTCAGGTTGCTCAGAGTGCCCATCCATTGCTTCCTGGTATGTTATACATCTTATTTTATTCCTTGACAATGTATGCTGGGCTGTTATATGCCAGGCCTTTATGAAATGTTTAATACACAATAGCCTTTTTTCTGTGAAGTTGCTATTATTTTTAAGAAATTTCATGGAAGAATGGAAAGAATATTGGGCTTTGAGCCAAAATCACTGAGCACAATTAATGCAACACTAATTATCCCAGTCACACTGGACCTTTCAGAATCTTCTAATCTGTAACAGTGAGGATAAAAACATCTGTTCAGTCTCCTCTACAGAGCGGTTGTGAGGATCTAATGGGGGCAGTAACTCTCTTCTCTGGCTCTAATACCATGTTGAGTATGCATCTTGCTTTGTTCTGCCTTCTATTTTAATTTCTCACGTAGTTTATATGTAGTTCTTCTCCACAAGGTCGTTAAGTCCTTGAGGTCTAGTAATGTGCTTGATTCATCTTTGCATGTCCCACAGCTTGAGCATAGAGCTTTGAATACAGTGGCACTAAGGAAAAACTTAAGTTTGTTGAGCAAATGTATAAGGGATATTTTATAAGTTGTAAATGGTTCCCAACATATAAATTCTTAGTACATTGATGAGTCACTGTGTCCTGATTTTCTACTGACCACCTGAGGTACAGGTAGGTCTGCTTTCAGCCTGAATCTAAAGACAGGTACCAATTGCAGTAGTTAGTTGATCTTGCTGGCAAAATTCAAGAAATCTAACTCAAAGTGACTTAAGCTCTAAAGGACTGAGAAGCTCACAGGTAGGAAATGTGGGCGGTATGGCTCGATTAGGGTACTGTTTGTTCTCTGGTTCTTGTGGCTTGGTTCTGCTGTCTATGGATTCTTTTACCTTGAACTGGTTTGCCTGGTTATGGAATGAAGTTCATAAAATTCTATAGCAGTTTTAGGTTTTACATCAGCTCAACACTCTCAATAGGAGAGAGGTGATACTCATAAATGGTGCTATTGAGTTTGGGATGTGATATTTCTTTACCATGTGAAAATATACATATATATAATTTTTCTTTTTGCTTCCAGTCAATCATTGACAGAAGCGCTGCATTGACTAAGACTAATGAGGGTTCTTTCCTAAAGCTGGCATAGAATCAAATGCTGCTACACATTGAAGAAATGGTGGAACACCTGCTGGAGATTCAACCTCAACATCTGATCTGGACTTAATGTCTCCCTCCCCCAATTCATATGGTGAAATCCTGATTCCCAATGTGATGGTGTTTGGAGGTGGAATCTTTGGGAGATAATTAGATTTAGATGAGGTAATGACAGCAGAGTCCCATGAGGGGATAAACTCCCTTACAAGAAGAAGAAACACCAGAGTGTTCTCATTCTCTGCCTTTCCCTCCCAAGTGAGAATGCAATGAGAAGATGGATATCTGCAAGCCAAGAAGAGAGCTTTCACTAGAACCCACCACGCTGGCACCCAAACCATGGGACTTCCCGGGCCGCAGAACTGTGAGAAATACATTTCTGTTCTTTAAGCCATCTAGTCTATGGTATTTTGTTATGGAACGGATCGCTGACTGAGAAAACATCCAATATATTCTCAGCCAGCCTGAAACCCTAGGGAGACTGGTGGCCTCTCCCATTGTTTAGAATCATAACACAGAGACCAGGAAATACTTTTCTCTCTCCAATTCCATTATGAATAAAAACAGCAACCATTTACTGCCATTATGTTAGATACTTTATGGCACCTTATCTCATGTAATATCCCCAACAACCCTGCAATGAGTATTAATATCCCCTTACAGCTGAGCAAACTGAGGCTCAGTGTAGTCTTAGTAAATAACCCATTACCACAGTTGGTAAGAGGCTATACCAGTATAGTATACCATATACTGTACGTTGATTGGCAATCATTTTTAGTAAAGGACCAGATAGTAAACATTTTATGCTCTGTGAATGATGTAGTCTTTGTCACAGCTACTCTGTCACAAAAGCAGCCATATATGATATGTAAACAAACGGATGTGTGGCTATGTTCTGATAAAACTTCATAGCCACTGCAATTTGAATTTCATATAATCTTCACATTATTAAATAGCCTTCTTCTTTTGATTCCTTTTGATCACATAAAATGCAAAAAACATTCTTAGATCATGAAGGTATCAAAATAAGCAGTAGGCTGGATTTAGCCTGGGGGACATAGTTTGCTGATTCCTGGGATACACTATACTGTCACCCAGAAAAATCTCACTGGATTCTAAGATGGAATTGAGAGCATTTCTGTGGCCATTTGGTTGTTGAAACACAACTATCAGTCTCACACCCTTATGGAAAGTGCATTCCATGCCTACGTTGTCGGTTAGTGACCCACAGGCTGGGGTCTAGAGGCTGTGGCACAGTGAGATCCTGCAGTCATCTTTATTCTTGAACATTGGGTCAACCCATCCACCTGAATTCAAGGCTTTAGTGATCATATGAGCATGTCCTGTGGATTACTGGACCTTGTAAAGTGCCCAAATCCCACTAGTGATGTCACCTCTTTGTTGTGCTACCATTGTCTATAATTGTGCATTCATTAAGGAAAGGTTTTCTGTAAGCCTGATATTGACCTATTACTTTTTCTAGTCTATGCCTTTTATTTAAAGCACAAACGCTGAAACATTGGGTTAGAGGAGCAAGTGTTTGATGTCTCCTTTCTTTCCCTCTGTTAAGAAATATACCACACCATGCCACTGAAGGCAGTCAGGAGCCAACACCTGTCATTCAGCACCAGCTGAACTTGCTCATCAGCGATGCATCCTGGACCATGTTCAGGTCCAGCCTGAAGCAGAAGCAAGTAGGCAGCTGCCTGGGGGAGAATCAGCACAAACTTGAACAGGTGCTCGGAAGCCTGGATACTTCAAATATTTAAGATGGGAGCCTTGCCCACAAGTAATTTTAAACACACACATTTATCTTTGGTTTTGCCTTCAAGCCCATTTTTAAAAAGCATATCAGTTTCCTTCTGCAGGTTCACTCTTCATTTTAGGAAAGTTTCATGTATTTTTATTTTTCTTTCTTTTTTTTAACATGGTGAGTCAATATATTGTCAAACAGCTTAGTGATCTGTTTTACGTATGCCCAGCTTGCTAGGGTATGAATGAATAAAATAAGTCCCCAAACTAAGGCATGAGAAAACCAGTCTGCTTCTTATAAAATCTCTCAGCATAAAAATATAAGGTACATGACCATATTGCCTTTAAGATCTAATTTTAATCTAGTTCTGAATTTGGGTTGTAGAAATTGGAGTCATAGGCAAGAAGCAAAGAGCCCACTGGCTCGCAGACCTTGCTGAATGGAGCCATTGTGAGCATTTGTGAGCAGTGGCTGTATTGGGCCACCCTTTGTCTCCTGAATGCAATTTAAGGTGAGACTTGGGTGTTTAAGATACTTGGTGACCACATGTAGAGATGTGGGGTCAGCCTCCAAAGCATGTCAGCCTCCAAAACCTCCATCAGATACTTAAAGTGAGGTCAGCCTCCAAAGCACATGGCTTTGGTAGCTAGCTCTCATGACCATCTGACAGGATCAAGGCTGCTGGAAAAATGTCATTTGAACACCTTGCTTTGTGATTTAGGTTACTATTTTTTGGTTTATTTTTGTTTTATTGATTGGTGGTTCTCATTTTAACCATGGCCTTAGCCCATTAGGTTTAATTCACTTTTTTTTTTTTTTTGCGGTACGCAGGCCTCTCACTGTTGTGGCCTCTCCCGTTGTGGAGCACAGGCTCCGGACGCGCAGGCTCAGTGGCCGTGGCTCACGGGCCCAGCCGCTCCGCGGCCAGTGGGATCTTCCCGGACCAGGGCACGAACCCGTGTCCCCTGCACCGGCAGGCAGACGCTCAACCACTGAGCCACCAGGGAAGCCCCCTAATTCACATTTTTAATCTCAAAGAGAAGAGACATCAATTTAGTACGTCAACAACTTAAAGATTTATCAACTGCCTTTGAGCCTTCATTTTCTTTCCCATTTGCACAATTTTGATTTTATTTGATATTTCCTAGGAAATGCTACCTAAATAACGTAGGTATTCTGCCCTATGCTGACTCCTGGGGTTCAGCTACAGGTATTAGGTTTATCCCTCTTTCCTTCTCTCCCTTCAGCCTTTTGAGATTAGAAGAGGAGACTCAGAGGTAGGGTGGAAGTGAGAAAACAGGAATCTTCCACTCTGTCATTATGGTCACCATACTCATTTTTTCCCAAAAAGGACCAAATCGTGTTTGTTTTCAGGGTGTATCAGACAAACTCATTATTAGTCCAGGGCCTTCAGGGAAAGGAAAAAATAAACAGCAACAAAAACCCTCTCCTCTGGTTTGTTAATACTTGGCCTTTCATTTAGAGAGAAGATTTCTTTCATCCCCCAATTGATGTTTTTAGTTAAACAGTTGAGCTCATATAAACAATCCTGTGCCTCCTTCCCAGAGGATGAATTAATCAAGGTATCACTGCTGGGAAGAAGTTGAATCATTTAGCATCTTTTAGTCAAGAATTAAATAAAGTCTTGATTATTTATTTTATTTTAAGCATGTTAAAATGAATACATTTCTAACCATTAGTGACATATTGAAGGTTACTGAGATGGTTGTGGATAGAGCTATAATTTTTTAACACCATAAGGCACAATTATATATTTAGTTACAAAAATTCTGTCGGGAAATAGGTTCATTTTATCAAGTAAACATGGGAACTGTCAAATAAATATCAGCTTGATCTGCTTAGTTATTTATAACCTCTAATAAAATAGATAAATCAACTTAGCCAGTATCTGCTTGAAGTCTAAAAATGCTATTTTCTAGATTTAAAAAAAAGTGTTTGCTTATCAACACTCCAGAGAACAAATAAATCTTAGGATTAATTCTCCATAAATAATCTGATTTATATCAGATGCAATTTACATCAAGCTGTAAAAATGTCTGATCCACAGTAAGCAAGTTGATGATCTACCACATGACGTAAACTATTTAAGAACTGGAAAGGTAACATAAGCTGTATACATTTTACTTTACCCTTTTGAAGGGTATAACATCTCATTAAGGTAGAGGAACCACTCTAAATCCAATGATTTCACATTTTATATCAAATTGTCTTCTAAAATCTATTTATATGTTGACCATAATGAAGCCATCAGTTTAATGAAAAAAAATTTAAAAGATACAGAAACAACTGATGTCTCCAGCTTCATCTTTATAAATGAATTAAATTTATATTAAATTTCATTATTTCTTTGTGGTTTATCATCTTCTGGAAAAGTTTAATTTTTCTAGCTTTTACACTGCCCGACTGCTTGGTTGGAAATATCAAGTTGTCCATCTACAAGTATTTGATACTTTAGTTTAATCCTGTCTGCAGTCAAGAAGAATCGTACCTATCCCTCGGCATTGTGAGAATTAAATATGAGTCTACATGTAAAGCTCTTGCAAAGTGCTTGGTAACTGTTAAACACTAAAAAGTTTAGGCATCATTGTTAATATTAAAATAAAGAATGTACATTAAAACACCTGCCCAGGCAAAAATAAGCCTTTGAGAAATGTGTTTCCTCCTTTCTTGTATTATTTATTGTTTTGGTAAGGTAATTTTTTGTTTCTGAACTCAGCTTCCAAAAGAATACTATGCTTTTTTTTTTTTTTTTAATGCATAAAAGTAAGATCGTTAGGGGCTTCCCTGGTGGGGCAGTGGTTGAGAGTCCGCCTGCCGATGCAGGGGACACAGGTTCATGCCCCGGTCCGGGAAGATCCCACATGCCACGGAGCGGCTGGGCCCGTGAGCCATGGCCGCTGAGCCTGCGCGTCCGGAGCCTGTTGCTCCACAACGGGAGAGGCCACAACAGTGAGAGGCCCGCGTACCGCAAAAAAAAAAAAAAAAAAAAAAAAAAAGTAAGACCTTTAAAGTAAATGAAGTCAATTAACTGATGCATGTACTCAGCAAATACCAGTGAAACTCTCTGTGATAAAAATTATACTCAGGTTCAGAATATACAAAAAGGGATAATGCATAGACCATACCTCTGAGGCCAATAACCTCACTTGAAGGGAGACAGATGTCAAAATGATTTTACAGCTATGCCATTCATGAGTAAAGTGTTATAATGGGAGTATTAGATGAAATTTAAAACTCAAGTTTTAAATCCAATGCTAATTGTTTCTTACGTACAATATCAATATCATTTAATTAACATCTGTGCAATAGTTGCTTTTGTATACCTACTTTTATAAGGTCTGGGGTTTTTGTTCCCTGCCTTTGTAGACCTAACAATTTGGGTGTTGAAATAAAGACTTACAAATAGTAGAAGTATATAGCATTGAGGGTGAAATAATAACACAAATCAACACTGTAAATAATGTCAAATTGCAGTGATATAAGATTTCAAAGGAGGGATTAGTAAATTAAGGTGGAATTTTCTGAAAAGCCTTTGTAGTAGAAGAAAAGGCTTTAGTTGGTCCTTGACACAGATAGGACTTAAATACCTAAAGGCCACAGAGAGAGATTTTCTAGGCTTGTGTAAAGATTTTAGGCTTGCAAAGGCACAAATCTGAGAAAGTACAGATGGAATGCTATGGTTGACAAGCACTGCTTCTTAGTTATACGAAGGAAGGTTTTGTGGGAGAATCAAGGATCATGCCTGTGGGTTTTGACATTCCTTAATTACAATATGGGAGAATTTTCTCCTGTAAACATCGGAGAGAGTTATAGTACCCTGTATATATTAGATATTCAATAAATAATTTAAAATAAAATAAAGAAAACATGGTTATTCATGCTTTCACAAATTGCATTTTGAAAATGGGAAACACTAAAGTAGGGACCCAGTTAGGAATTTTGATAATAATCCAACTGGAAACAAGAAACAACTTAAAGTACTCAATGTATATGCAGTTAAAAAAAATCATACTTACTAGCCTTATCTTAAACCATAGTGACTCAAAATGACTAAATTATTGAGGGCAAGTTTAGAAGCATCAGTACAAAGAATACAGGTAACCATTCTTCCTTTGTCTCAGATCTCTAACAAGCACTGTTGATACAAGATGAACACATGAGACTTAGTAGCACAAATCCTTCTTTTCTAATTTTTAGTTATTACATACAGTTTGCTCAGAGCATTAAGACAATATGTCAATAGGGAACTGATTTCACCCTGAACGCCACTATTATAATATATTACTATTTGCACTTTCTTTTACTTCCCTTAAAATCTTTATCCATCTGTATATATGGAATTTAAGGAAAAAAAAATGTCATGAAGAACCTAGGGGTAAGACAGGAATAAAGGCACAGACCTACTAGAGAATAGACTTGAGGATATAGGGAGGGGGAAGGGTAAGCTGTGACAAAGCGAGAGTGGCATGGACATATATACACTACCAAACGTAAAATAGATAGCTAGTGGGAAGCAGCCGCATAGCACAGGGAGATCAGCTCAGTGCTCTGTGACCACCTAGAGGGGTGGGATAGGGAGGGTGGGAGGGAGGGAGACGCAAGAGGGAAGAGATATGGGAACATATGTGTATGTATAACTGATTCACTTTGTTATAAAGTAGAAACTAACACACCATTGTAAACCAATTATACTCCAATAAAGATGTAAAAAAAAAAAGTCTTAATCATTAAATACCTGCAATTTTGTGCTCTTTATTTTCACTAACTCCACTGCATATAGTTTTCATGTTTCTTCATTCAGCATTCACGATTATAATTGTAGTGACTATCTGATATTTTTGAAATTTTAATGTCCCATAATTTACTACCCTTCTATTGTTGGATATTTAGGTTTTTTCCATTTTTTCCACTGGTAGAGTTAATGCTGTAATTAATACTTTTATGCATATAGTTGTGTTCTTCTTTTGAACTATTTCCTTAGGATAAATTCTCCAGAGAGCTATTACTGGGTCAAAAGGTATAAAGGTTTTTATAGGTTTTCAGACAGGTTGCCAAATTGCTTTTCAAAAGGATTTTACTACCTCAATTTATAATACCTAGGTGCCTCTCCTGATACTAATGCATGCATTTCCACTCGCTTCCTATCCCATACTATCCATTGTAGAGTCTTCTATGAGTATCCAAGCTGTGGATCAGGTGGCTTATTCTTACTCTATCTCTATTCTCCCAAAGATAATCATGTCTTCTTTTGTTGCATGAAGGAACTCCTGTTCCCACTTATAGCACCCTGCAGAATCATGTCTAGGATTTTCCTTATAAAAAGCTGTGGATAATTAGGATTTTTGCCTTACTGAGAGAAATTTTTGAAAAGACCTTGCAGAGGGAAGGATAATGGATTAAGGCAGAATCAGTGACATGGACTATTTGTTGAACTAACTAGGTTTTCCTGGACTCCAAATGATATTAGAATCCTATCTAGTATTTTATCTTTTCAATAAATTATTTATAAATCCACGATTACTTTTGATTTTGTCCAGCCCCTCTAGTCCAGGAAGGCATTATTGTTGTAGCATATCCTCCTCAAACACATTAGGTACAAGGATCATAAAAACTTTCCTTTGGTGAAAGACATGGCCTCAGATCCTGATGCTACAATGTATAAACCACATGACCATAGAAAGTAACATGAATTCTCTGATCTGTGAATTCCTTATTCAGTGGATGAGGATGGTATTAACTCCTACTTTATCCTACTATGAAGACTGCATGAGATTACATAAGTAGAGTGTTGAGCACAGTGACTAGGACATGGCAAATCCCCAATAAATATTAACTCTTTGAAGACAGTAGCACAGATTAAGTATGTTTTCTCTATTAAAACCAGTTAAAATATACCAAGAAGCCCAATGATAGAACAATTTCATTTACTGTTTCAAATATACTGAGAGTATTTCTGAAACATTTTTCAGCCATGGCATATTTGAACATTTGTTAAAAGCTATCAATCCTCTCTCCCTAGACAAATACCAACTTTACATCCTAGTCTTCCAAACTGTCTAAGCTGAGTCCATGAATTTCAAATAAAGCCTTGTTTTTACATATCTAATTTCAAATATGAAGAAACTAAGCTTCCAAGAACTTACATAGTTTGTTCAATATTGTACGATTATCTAAAAACATAAAGCAGATCAAAGTAACTATACCTATTTTTCCAACATATTTATATCTGGAAATGTTCAGTGGGAGCTGGAGTTCTTAACTGTTATCTTCTCTAAGATGACATTTTTTTTGTAAAAACAAAATAAAAACTGTAAAACAAAAGTCATTTTTATGAAAACAGTATTTTTGGTCATTTTGATTGCTTCTTTCCTGCCAATGCCAAGGCTTACATTTGCTAGACAATATAGAAATTTTATTTCTTTATGTTTTCTAATTCACATTTTTCTAGTACATCATTCCTCCTGGCTTGTGTTACAGACCAGGAAGTGTCAGCACATTTAGTTGAATGGAATCGATTTGGGGGATTACTGACTCAAAGGCAAGTCATAAAGAGAATTATTTTCACCAGGGTTTAGTTTTTGCAGTGTCTAATTATGTGTGAGATTCCATACATACTAATGTTTTCAAAATTCAAAGAAAAAAATACAACTTTTTTTTAATGGAGGCAGATCTACAGTTAAAGAAAAATGACTAATTCACAAGTATCTAAGAGATGCTCCCTAAAGAAATCTTGTCAGACAAGCAAAGCAGCACTACACCATTCAAATGAAGTTGCAGACCTGCCTGTGTAGTGTGGGGAAGGTGGTATGTGAAAGTAGATTTTTATAACAGAATTTTTAAAGGTGAAAAAGGAAACCAGAATAATGTAATCTTCAACCACATCATGGAAACCTACAATAACAAAATGAATGACTTTCATTTGCAAGGCTGGATATCCAGTTAGAATACAGAAATTGTAAGAGACTCCCACTTCCATCTGAAAAACCGTAACAATGTAGATAAGCTTCAAACTCACAGATTTGTGCAAATCTGTGACAGAGTAAAGGGTGCAATAAAACCTAAATAAATTTAAAAAACAGTTTTAAATGATAAGCCTCTCATAGGAGAGAAGAGACAGCTATCCTTATTCATGAGAGAGGGAAGAATTCATCATTGACAAGATAAAGAATAAAATAGCCAAAATTTTAATTGTGAACAACCTATTAATGGATGCTTCTGGAAGCGTGTGCCAAATTAGAATTTTAAGGAACCCAGCACTCCCTGTTGCTCTAATTCCTCCATATGGATATTGAACAATTGTTAGGTCCTGTATGTCAGACATTGGTGGTAAGGCAGGACAAATGAAACAAACTCCCCTTAGGTGCATGAGATCTCCCCCAAATACAGGGCAACTGTTTGCTGAATGGAAATGAAGGAGAGAGATATAGTGATGAGAGGATCCCATTTGAGGTACTCCAGACCCTCAACTACCTAAAGTTAAAAGCTGGAAAAGATTGTTGAGAGAAATCAATTTGAGGCACTCTGAATTTCATCTCCCAAAGGCTAGATATTAGTAGAGGAGAGCTGAGAAAAACATCTCTGAGGAATTATAAACATTCTCAGATTATAAGGCAGTTTCCTTACTAGAGCTTGAAGAAAAATATTAGGGTGGAGTATTGGAGAAGAAAGAGAACACTCCAATGGCCAAATAACAGGTTTCCTGCCTATAAAACACACAGAGCTCTCTGTGATATTATCAGTATTCATACCCCAAGTTTTGCTAAAGGGTGGATCCTGACCTTGCCCACAACATTTGAATCTAGTGATGACTTCAATCAAACTAAAGGTGTGACAAATTCCTCATCCAAATCAAATAATGATCTCCTTGGTCTATTGGTCTGATTGAAGACAAAGGGTGATCTTTGGAAGTAAAAGTTTTGGCATGCAATAAAATAGTAAAAGAAACAAGAAAGTGTGATGTATGGTCAAGAAAGGAAACAGTCAACACAAGCAGATCCAAAGATTACTCACCTGTTGGAATTATCAGATGGGAACTAAATAACTATCATAGAAATATTAAATAATACATTAGGAAAGATGAACAGCATTCCTGAAAAGATAAGAAAAACAAATGGAAATTGTAGAAAGGGAAAACACAAAATAAAGTATACATTAGATGGGTTTGACAGCAGATTGGGCATGACATAGGAAAAGACCAGTGACTTTGAAGTCAGGTTAATAGAAAATATCCAACCAAAACCCAAGAAAACATGAGTGATTTCAGAACATGATCACACATTTTTTGATGCTCTCCCATCAAGAGGAAACTTTGTGATCTCCTTGATAAACAGAATGTGATTGAAGTGACAGTTTGTGACTTGTAAGAGTAGATGCAAAAAGACCATGGCACTTCTGCTACAGTTTCCAGGGATACACAGTCTTGGAATCCAGCAGCTAGGCTGTGAGGAAACTCAGGTCAAATGAAAATGACATGTGTTCTGGTTGCCAAGCTCCACTGAAGTCTCAGCTGACAACCAGCTTCAATGGGCAGGCATATGAGTGAGAAAGATTTTGAGATGCCTCTAGCTAAAGCCATTGTCAAATCACATGAGAGATGCTTGGTGAGAACCAACTAGCTGAGCCCAGTCAATGTGTGTGTGTGTGTGTGTGTGTGTGTGTGTATGTAAAGGACCTATATACAGAATCAAAATCAACAATAAAAAGATGAACTAACTAAACTAAGAAAATGAGCAAAAAACTTAAAACGACACTTCACAGAAGAAAATATTTAAAATGTTCGTAGCAACTTTATGCATAGCTGTCAATAACTGGCAATAGTCCAAATGTTCCTCAACAAGAAGACAAATTGTGATATATTCTTATAATGAAATACTACTCAGCAACAATAAAGAATGAGCCCTGGGCCTACTGAACATAAGAAAGCAGACACAAGAGAGTACATTACGTATCATTGCATTAACATGAAATTCTCCAACACGCATAAACTATTCTGTAATATGTGAAAATTGTAACAGTGATTTACTCAGTAGAAACTGTAAAAATGACTGGAAAGGGGCATGAGAGAACTTTCTGAGGAGCTGCAAATACTCTACTTCTTATCTTGGGTGTTGGTTATAGAATTGTCAAAACATATTGAATTTAATATCTCTGCATTTTAATGAATGTAATTATACCTCAATAAAAATTTAAAACATTTATAAAGCCAGGACTAGGATGCCACATTACTTGAAAAAACATCAGGAAAATTCCCTGCATTGGTATATATTTAGGCCAGCTTTTTCAAGCCTCTCGAGGAAGGGTAGTACCTTCAAGAATGTTAATTTCTTTCTTTTTCAACTATTTAATGGCAGCAACAGTGTTTAATATGATGTGGAATGAGAACTCTATTTTCCCAGCTTCTGCATAGGTGCCCAAAACTTAAAATAATAGTAACAAACACCTCCAGATTTTAGAGAGATGTGTCAGCCTATATATCCAGGACTTAGTAAATGTTTGTGACCACTGCCCAAATT
Organism: Orcinus orca; assembly: GCF_937001465.1. Lineage (NCBI taxonomy): Eukaryota > Metazoa > Chordata > Mammalia > Artiodactyla > Delphinidae > Orcinus > Orcinus orca. The sequence goes on from NC_064565.1 coordinate 108,127,784, forward strand.
CAGAGTTATGCATTCACACACACACACACACACACACACACACACACATATTATAATGAGGGAAAGTTAAGTATGATAGGTTGATGATTAACTACCAACAGCCCATTTTCCCATTCTATCATTGTTCAGAGTAACAAAGTGTTCAGCTTAGAGAATCTCCTTCCAAGCTCCCTTGCAAACCTTGATAATCATTTGGCATAGTTCTCATAAGTTAAAGGCTTTGACATAGCTTTTAATGCCCTGATTTTTAAAAAAAAGGGGGGTGGGGGGAAGCTACAGTGGGATTGAAGAGTCTTTTATTTATTTGTTTGTTTGTTTATGTACTTATTTTATTTATTTTCCTGTTCATGTACCACTTCCTCTTTCTTGAGATCAAGTCCCTATGCCTATAGGTTCTGGAGCCATCCTCTGATTGTGAAGACAGATGCCATATGCTGAGAAAAGGGAAACTGGAAACCAGACAGAACTAGGTCTTGAATGACTTTTGAAGGAGCTCTACAAATGTACAAATTTCCTACTTAACCTCTTATTATTTGTAAATAATAAAACTTCTATCTGGTTAAGTAGTTGTAGTTGACTGTCTCTTACATACAGCTAAATTCATTCCCATCTAATGCAGTTGGAAAGTGAAGATTTTTACAAGACTTTAGGGAGTGTTACCTCACTCACAGACTCACCCTCACTAGAAAATGTGAATTGTAATAAAATAAAGTTTTTATACCCATCACAGTAATTTAAACAAAGAAATAATAAAGGAAAAATGCATATTGCTGTTGGAATTGGAATTGTTAGAGATCTTCCCAGAATATTCTTGAAATATCACTTGAAATATAGATCAGTGGAACAGGATAGAAAGCCCAGAGATAAACCCACACACATATGGTCACCTTATTTTTGATAAAGGAGGCAAGAATATACAATGGAGAAAAGATAGCCTCTTCAATAAGTGGTACTGGGAAAACTGGACAGCTACATGTAAAAGAATGAAATTAGAACACTTCCTAACACCATACACAAAAATAAACTTAAAAGAGATTAAAGACCTAAATGTAAGGCCAGAAACTATCAAACTCTTAGAGGAAAACATAGGCAGAACACTCTATGACATATATCACAACAAGATCCTTTTTGACCCACCTCCTAGGGAAATGGAAATAGAAACAAAAATAAAATGGGGCCTAAAGAAACTTAAAAGCTTTTGCACAGCAAAGGAAACCATAAACAAGCATAAAAGACAACCCTCAGAATGGTAGAAAATATTTGCAAATGAAGCAACTGACAAAGGCTTAATCTCCAAAATTTACAAGCAGCTCATGCAGCTCAATATCAAAAAAACAAACAACCCAATCCAAAAATGGGCAGAAGACCTAAATAAACATTTCTCCAAAGAAGATATACAGATGGCCAAGAAACACATGAAAGGATGCTCAACATCACTAATCATTAGAGAAATGTAAATCAAAACTACAATGAGGTATCACCTCACACCAGTCAGAGTGGCCACCACCAAAAAATCTACAAACAATAAATGCTGGAGAGGGTGTGGAGAAAACGGAACCCTCTTACACTGTTGGTGGGAATGTAAATTGATACAGCCACTGTGGAGAACAGTATGGAGGTTTCTTAAAAATCTAAAAATAGAACTACCAAATGACCCAGCAATCCCACTACTGGTCATATAGCCTGAGAAAATGATAATTCAAAAAGAGTCATTTACCACAATGTTCATTGCAGCTCTATTTACAATAGCCAGGACATGGAAGCAGCCTAAGTGTCCATTGACAGATGAATGGATAAAGAAGATGTGGCACGTATATACAATGGAATATTACTCAGCCATAAAAAGGAACAAAATTGAGTTATTTGTAGTGAGATGGATGGACCTAGAGTCTGTCATACAGAGTGAAGTAAGTCAGAAAGAGAAAAACAAATACTGTATGCTAACACATATATATGGAATCTAAAAAAAATGGTTTGAAGAAGCTAGGGGCAGAACAAGAATAAAGACACAGATGTAGAGAATGTACTTGCAGACAAAGGGAGGGGGAAGGGTAAACTGGGACGAAGTGAGAGAGTGGCATGGACATATATACACTACCAAATGTAAAATAGATAGCTAGTGGGAAGCAGCCACATAGAACGGGGAGATCAGCTCGGTGCTTTGTGACCACCTAGAGGGGTGGGATAGGGAGAGTGGGAGGGAGACGCAAGAGGGAGGAGACATGGGGATATATGTATATGTATAGCTGATTCACTTTGTTATAAAGCAGAAACTAACACACCATTGTAAAGCAGTTATACTTCAATAAAGTTGTTAAAAAATACATATATTTTGGACAAGTAATTCTACCTGGGACTTTTTTTGACAGACAAAAAGGACCAGAGCATTGGAACACAGGAATATAGAGTAGTGAAGTAACAATGGCAAAAAGAAAGAAAAAAGTGAATGCCCTTCAATAAGAAAACAATTCAATAGATCATGAGACATACATACCCTGGAGTATTTTGCAGCTGTTGAAGATAAAGAATTAGTGCTATCTCTTCAATATTAGTGCAATACCTACTGCAATGTCCTCAGTAGAGAGGGACCAGAGGTGGTGGGAACAACTCACCTGGGTGAAAGTGATTAGGAGGTTCATTGTAATAAATACACCCAACTAGAAGACACTCTGCTTTTTAGTATTACTGTATGCGGGTAATTCTACTAATATCATTGATAATACACTTTTCCCCATCAGTCAAGATTCTTCTCACTACTCCTCTGTCTTTGGTATTGCACTGTGTAACAGTTAACTTGGAAAGGTTATTGAGTGGTGAAAGAAAGGTTATTGAGTGGTGAAAGGTTATTGAGTGGTGAAAGAAAAATGCAAAATATGTATATCATATTATTCTATTAAAAAAATAGTGATCAAAATCCTATATCTGTATGCATATTTGTATGAGTGTATATCACATACATAATGCATACACGTATATATGACTAAAATGATTATCTGAGCATGAGAAAAAAGAGAGAATTCTAATTTCTAGATTGTTAACATGGTGGAGGAGAGGGAGGAGGAAGAAAGAATATTAGCAAAAATATACTTCATTAAAACTGTATGGGACTTCCCTGGTGGCGCAGTGGTTAAGAGTCTGCCTGCCGATGCAGGGGATGTGGGTTCGAGCCCCGGTCCGGGAAGATCTCACATGCTGCGGAGCGGCTGGGCCCGTGAGCCGTGGCCGCTGAGCCTGCGCGTCCGGAGCCTGTGCTCCACAACAGGAGAGGCCACAACAATGAGAGGCCCACGTACCGCAAAAAAAAAAAAAAAAAAAAAAAAAGTATGTATGATTTGATCACATCTGCACATTCGTATACATATAAGGGTGGAAATGTAAAATCAGACAGAAGCAAACAGAATATAATAAATTTTAGTAATTTCAAGCTGAAAATTGGGGTCCAGATTTCAGAACTCCGTACTATGTGAAGACTTAAATATCTGAAATCCTATGTGAAAGGATGGGATAGAGATCAGGCTTGGAAGATAGTCAAGAAACACTCGTCCACCCCAAAAATCCAAGATGTACTCCATGAAGAGGTTCTTACCATTTGCTTAAATTGCAAGTTGAGAGAACTGATTCATTTAGTACATACAACATGAACACATAAATATAATTGTCACCCATCATTCCATTGTAAATTTTATTGAGAATGAAGACTAACTTTTAAAATATTTTCTTTAGAATGAACATAATCAAATGGTTAACAGAGACCTGCAATAATTTTGAGTATATAATTTCCTGTTGGCTTGTTTGTTTAGTTATCCAGAAAATTGGGACGCAAGCCTTAAATTTTTATTATAAGTTTTATAAACACAAAAACTAAGCCTCACCTAGTTCTAAGAAAGCAGAGCTAGGTGGAGGATCGGGGATGACGGTTTGTACCTGACACAAAACAAACATTTTAGTTGTATCTAATCAGAAACTGGTTTTGTTTTTAGTTCCAGTGTCAAATCCAGCAGTCTGCATTAAGGAATCTGTACAGAGGCACAATAGATTAGTCGTTAGTCTCCATTAGTCATTCAAGCTGCTTTGTCCATGTCACTGTGACCTTGCAGAGAACACAGTATCCTTAGAGACTTTAAAATCATGTTCTAGGTGAACCTCACCTCATAAAGTACATTAAGGCTATAATTCTGCCCTGTGTAAAAAGACTATGAATTTACTAAAAGATATAAAAATGTTTTTGTTTTTTTTTAATCTAGAGTAAGTACATGTTAGGATTTGGGAACTCTTGCTTGTATCAAAGTCACTAGATTTATAGCATCAATAACTTACTACAAATAAATAGAAACAGTTCAGTATTTTCTAAATAGTCCTTTTAATTTTAGGCAGAAAGACAATGTGGAGAAGTAAACAGTGTTGACAAGCAAGATGCTTCACTTCCAGGTCTACCTTAGTCAGGTAGTATTGACTTCTTTCTAACAAAGAATAAACATATTTTTCATAAAGAGCTTCACTTTCAATCTCTGCATTCAAGGGAATTGCTATGAAAAAGGTTATTGTCTTTATCTCATTACAAATAAATATTGAGTTGGATAAACATTTCGTTCCAAGTTTTGGATGCTTGCTGGTAATAGATTAATGAACAAAACAGAAACCTGTTCTCAAGACATTTGCAGATTCAAGTAGAATGCCATGTGAGAGGTACCCTAATTTTGCTAGTACAAGGAAACTTGTAAGCATAGAAAATTATAAATATCATAATTTTGGTTAGTTTATATACTTTTGTATTAGGAGTTTCCAGGTTAGGATTATGGCCACGCATTGCTCTAATTAAATACTTAAAGTTCATGCTTAGGGATCACTTACAAGGTTTTTGAGATCATCAAACTACCAAATCCATACAAGTGAGACAAGATGGAGATTATGTTTTTACTCCAAATCCTACACCTTAAGCAGAATTACATCAAGGTCAAGCTTACTTTCAAAGAAATTAAACATATTTCTCAGACATGGAAATTTGATTAGGAATTTAGATCTGTTCACCTTGGAATAGTGCTTGCCACTTTGGAGTCTATTTTCTTGTATGGGTATGAAAATGGATCATTCAACCCAAGCCAACACTCTGACCAGGTGCCTTTCTCTCCAATGCTCTGAAATTAGATGATGAAGAATAAAGGCAATTAAATATTTCCACAGATTGTAGGCAAATAACCTGGAATTAGCTATGACTGTTTGACAGAAAATTTTGGCTTTTAGTTTTTCTTAGCAAACTGCTCATGAAAATATTGAAGTTGCTGATTTGAGATACATTTAGTTCATTTTTGTTTCATCTTTTTTAAAATTCAGTACTTATTGTATGAGTTTAAAGGGCAAAAGGCCAACAAGACTTATTTTTAATTTTCACACACATTTCCCTTAATAGCTACATTACCAATCTCTACCTGGATATTTTAGTTAGATAAATATATAGAAAAAAAATAAGATAGGCCTAAAAGAGCCTTTGGAAACACCAATTTTTAAAGTTGAAATGTAATGCTTGGGTATATTTGCAAAACAAAATAATACTCTGTTTTCTTTTTTTATTCCCCTGTATTGGCAAGCGGACTCTCAACCACTGCACCACCAGGGAAGCTCTCTGTTCTCTTTGATACTTCAACATTTTAACTTGTAGCAGATACCTGTAAATTTAAGCACTGACCCTAAATAAAATGCAAAATTTAAAAAAATTTAGTCAGATAAAAATTTATTCAGACAAATGAATTCTAATAATCTTTTGGGAAATAATTAAATATGATTTGCTTCCTTCCTGTTCAGCTAAACACAGATTACTTAGTCATAGCAATTAATAGTTATGCAGGTTTTGTACATGTTGAGAACTCTTTTAAGCTTTTTGCATGAATTATTTCATGTAAGTCCCATAACAACCCTACGTTGTGTGCATTTATATTAATTAAAAGAAAACTGACTGCTATAACAGAGAAGCCCCATAATTTCAGTCCTTTTATTAAAGAATCTATTTTTTCACAGTCATAAAATCTAATTAGTCATAATTTGGTGCAGGGAATTGTCAGATACCAATACCCATAGATGCTTAAGCCCCTTATATAAAACGGCACAGTATTTGCATATAACCTATGCACGTCCTCCTGTACGTACCCTTTAAATCATTTCTAAATTACTTATAATAGTTAATACAATGTAAATTCTATGTAAATAATTGCTGGTACACAGCAAATTCAAGTTTGCTTTTTGGAACATTTTTGAAAATTTTTTTCCAAATACTTTTGATTTGTAGTTGGTTGAATTTGAGGAACACACAAATATTGTCCTCTCTTCACTGACAGTTTGAATCTTTACCTAAACAACTCAGGAATGAAGGAAAAAAATGGATGAAATTGATTCTTCTCAGAATTGAAGACCTTAAGAAATGATGCATTATTTTTGGCTACCTAGATCTTGGGTGAGATCCAAGTTCTTTTCCTCCTTGAGACGCAATGGATTTTTAGCTATTCCTTTGATTCTGTGAGTCTTCTCCATATCTTTCCAATAAGTTCCCTTTTTTTTGAATAATTTGACTAGACTTTCAGTTGAGTTCAATTTTTAAAAGTAGATATAAAGTAGTATATATCACCAAGGTATTTCTTATTACAGCTTTAGTCTCAAAACGACTTAAACTGTTAAGATTTTTAAGTCAATTTGATCACCCAGCAAATAAAGAGAGCTAAAGCTGTCCTTTTATCGAAAAACAAACAAGTACGTCTCTTTTTGTGCCTAGCGCAGCTGTGGCTTGCAGTTCCAAGCATCTGAAGCATGTATCAGCTCTGGTAGACTAGAAGCTGTTAACTGACCAGTGTGTTTTCTCCTCATCCATTTACTGGTTCCCACAAACAGAGAATGTCTCCTTATCAGTTTCCTAAGGAGCATACGAAGTATACGCTGACAGGAATTGAACTACAGAAGATCTCATGCAGCAGTCCATTAAGATTGATGACAAGGTCTGAAATGATACACCGTACAGTTGCTGGATTTATGGATGTCATCAATATTGACAAGACTGGAGAGAATTCTGGTCTGATCTATGACACCAAGGTTTACTTTGCTGTTCATCGTATTGCACCTGAGGATAGGCCAAGTACAAGTTGTACAACGTGAGAAGGAACTTTATGGGCACAAAAGGAATCGCACATCTGGTGACTCATGATGTTCACACCATCTGCTACCCTGATCCCCTCAGCAAGATGAATGACATCATTCAGATTGATTTGGAGACTGGCAAGATTACTGATTTCATCAAGTTTGACACTGTGTAAAGTGACTGGAGGTGCTAACTTGGGAAGAATTGGTGTGACATCCTGGTTCTTTTGATGTGGTTCATGTCAAAGATGCCAATGGCAGCAGCTTTGTCACCCAGCTCTCCAACGTTTTTCTTATTGGCAAAGGCAACAAACCATGGATTTCTCTTCCCCAAGGAAAAGGTATTCACCTCACCATTGCCAAAGAGAGAGAAAAGAGACTGATGGCCAAGCAGAGCTTGAGGTAGCATGATTGGTAGAGTCTTTGTAATTAATTAACGACAATACAGCATGATATATTTTTTAAAGTATGTCCAATTAGAGTAACATCTGGCTGTCGTTCAAAGTGACTCTTTTATCAGTCTCAGTGACCCAGTTGCCAATGACAGAGAGAGAGAGAGAGAGAGAGAGAAGAAATGAATATATTCAATGACTCATTGGCAACTCCTGTTGTCTATCTATCATCTATATAGTGAATTTAATTTTTTTCTGATGGCAAACTGATTCTAAATTTCATTGAGCTTTCAAAGCCTTAAACTTCATAAGATAATCTTGTTAAATACAAATATTCTGAGCTACAAAAAGGAACATTCTTAGGAGGTCTTGGAGGCAGAATGTAAGCAGATTCTTGTAAATGCAAAATCCCTAGGTCTTGTGTTCTATCTTTAAAAACTATATAGATTTTTGTATTCAGCTCTATGGAATATTCATTTTTTGTTGTTGTTTTTGTTATTTCTACATGACTTTGGACAATGTTCATGCTCTGATACACATATATCATTTATCCTACGGTGTTGAATAGCCTTAGGACACTACCATTTTCCCTTAAGGGCACTAATGATATGTTTGTGAAGCAATCCACAATGTTGCCACAGATAATAATTTTTAAGTTCTCACCTTTAGGGATAGATCATTACCTTTATCACATTGTCATCATCAGTTGTATGTGTATTCATGTATCATACTGGAAGCCCTGGGCTAAAAATATATACTGATTTGAAAGGAAGAAATAAAACTGCCTTTATTCATCAAGAACAAAATTGTACATGTAGAAAACCTCAAAGAATCTACAAAGATACTCATTGAGTTAATAAGTGGGTATAGCGAAGTTTCAGGATAAAGGACACTATACAAAAGCCCATTGCTTTCCTGTATACAAGCATTGAACAAAAGAAATTTTAAATTTTAAAAATACCATTTACAATAATGCCAAAAATGAAATACTTAGGAATAAATCTGTCAAAACTTGGGTGTGATATATTTTCAGAAAACTACAAAACACTGATGAGAGCAATAATAAAGGACTGTCTATAAATAGAGAAATATTCCATGTTCATGAATTGGAAGGCTCAATTATTAAGATGTCAATTTTCCCCCCGATCTATAAAATAATTACAATTTCAATCAAACTCCCTGCAAGCTATTTTGTAGATATCAACACACTGATTCTGAAAATTATATGGAAGAGCAAATGACTTGGAATAACAAACACAGTATTGAAAAAGAAGAACAAAGTTGGAGAAGTTACACTACTCACTTTAAAGACATATTATAAAAATAATAAAGTGGTATTGGTAAAACAGTAGACACTTAAAACCCAACAAAGATAGTCAAATCATTTTTGACAAAGGTGCAGAGGCAATTCAATGAAGAAAGTGTAGTATTTTCATCAACTTGTGCTGGAACTATTACAGGTCCATATGTCAAAAAAAAGATAAAAGGAAAGAAGAAAAAGAACTCAGACACAGCTCTTGCACATTATAGAAAAATTAACTGAAAATGGATCACAGACATAAATGTAAAAACTATAATTTTTAGAAGAAAACATAAGATAAAATCTAGATGTCCCTGTGTTTGGTGATGAGTTGTTACATACAACACAACATAAGCATCCATGAAATAAAAATAATTAATAATTTGTATTTTATGAAATTTATTAAATTAAATTAAAATTTCACATCTGTGAAAAACACTGTTATGAGAATGAGAAGATAAGTAGCACAACCTAGGAAAAAATTTTAGCAAAATATATACCTGAACAAGGACTTGTAACCAAAATATATAAAGAACCCTTAAACTCAACAGTAAGAAAACACACAACCCAATCTAAAAAATGGGCAAAATGAGCAAAGTATCTGAACAGACACTTCACTAAGAAGATACACAGATTAGAAGCATATGAAAAAAAAATGCTCAATATCATTTGTCATTAGGGAAATGCAAATTAGAAACAATGAGATACAAGTTTTGGAATGGCTTAAATCCAAAACTTGACAATAGAACTTACTTGCAAGGTTGCAGAGCAACAGGAACTTTCATTCATTTCTGGTAGAATGTAAAATAGCACAGTCACCTTGGCAGAGAGTTTGACAGTTTCACCATATGATACAGCAATTGTGATCATACATATTTACCCAACTGATTTAAAAACTTATGCACATACAAAATCCCACACACAAATATTTATAGCTCTTTTATTCAAAATGCCTTTCAATAAGTGAATGGATAAACAAACTGTGATATATCATACAGTGGAATATTATTCACAATAAAAAGAAGTGAGGTATCAAGCCACACAAAAATATGGATGAATCTTAAAGCATATTGCTAAGCTAAAGAAATCAGTCTGAAAAGACTGTTTACTGTATGACTCCATTTATATGACATTCTGGAAAATATAAAAGTATAGAAACAACAAAAATATCAGTGGTTGCCAGGGATTTGGGAAGGAGAAAGAGTTTAACAAGAAAAGCATGTGGGTCTTTTTAGTGCATTGAAAGTATTCTGTATGATAGCATAATTATGGGCATAACACACAAGGTATTTGTCAAAACACACAGGACTTTACAGCAAAAATAGTGAACCTTAATATATGACACGTTGCAGTGCCAAAAAGTGTGAGGTGCTTAAGAAAAAAAAAAATGAATAAAGATATGTCAAAGGGACACAGGAGCCAATGGAAAGAGCTCCCAATGATCAAAGCTGGAGCAATTTTAGTAACAGAATAAATAGGGTTGGATTATAGCCAAAGTAAAAATAAATAACCATGAATCTAGATTGATTATTTAACTTTAAGAGGAAAATAAATTAATCAGAAAGAATAAATAAATCTCCCCGGCAGAAGAATTCTAAATAATTTGTGCAGATACTCTGCCCTCAAGGAGGCTTCCTCAATTACTCCCCACTCCTTAAGTATGGACTTTACCTAATGACTTTCTTCCAAAGAGTACAGTATTGAAAGGGGATAAAATAATAATTTTATAATGGAGAAAACTGACAAACTACCTCAGACAGGAGATAAAGTTTAACTCAACAGTGATAAATCAAGTTAATAGTATGTATCCTTGATATTACAAGATGAAAAGGGCACTTAATCTTTGTGGTCTTATTCCTCAAAACACTGCAGCCTAAACAATGGCAGACCAATCCCAACCAAGGAACATTCTATAAAATATCTGATCAGTATTCCTCAAAAATTGTCAAGGTCATCAAAAACAAGGAAAGTCCTAGAAATTGTCACAATGAAGGAAAGCATAAGGAAACATGATCATAATCATGATCATGATGACTAAATGTAATGTGATATCCTGGATAGGATTCTGTAACAGAAAAAGGCCATAAGGTAAACACTAGTGAAATCTGAATAAAGTATGAACTTTAGTGAATAATAATGTATCAATATTGGTTCATTAATCGTGACCAATTTCTAATATTGATAATAGGAAAAACTAGGTGTGGGGTACGTGGGAACTCTGTACTATCTTTGCAAGTTTTACATAAATCTAAACCTACTCTAAAAATTTTACTTGAAAAAACTTACATACTTTTCCAATAAACCTTAAATATGTAAGGCTAAAAAGAAGTGCTGCTGGGTCTTGTGGGTGGCTGGAGTATTATTAGCATCACACGTGTTTACACAATAATTAACAATCTCATCTTTTTTATCTTTCCACTGTATATCCCTATTTTTCCATCAACATGTGACTTAGGACTCCCTGTTCTTTCAATCAACCCACTTGCTTATGCAAACTTTGCTATCACCTTCAACTTGTAGTTATTATTAATGGAAAAGTAAGCAAATGCTTGAGCCAAGGATTTCTAGGAGGAATGGAGAGAAAAATAGAAGAATAAAAAGAAAAGAAATCTGTAAATGTGAAGATACCAAAGTGTAATGAATTTCCTAGATAATCGATTTCCTAGTAGTAATATTTCCCAAGTGGTAAAATTTGGAAGTTAAATCTATAACAGTTAAATTTTACTGTTAAATATTATTTTTAAAATGATTTAAAAATATTATTATCAACTTTGTTAGACTAGTACGCTGAAACTGTTTTCAACTCTGGGTCTCATTATCCATGCTGTGAGATCCCATATTGGTGAAATGATTCTTCATCAGAACAGTCCTGATTTGATATTTTAGAAAAAGACCATTTTATGTTGGCAGTAATCTAAGATGGATTCACTACAACAAAGTGCATTGTGTACCATGATTAGGTCTAATTTCTAAACTTTAATAATATATTTATAGATCAGAAGTGATATGATAAAATTCTCTAAAGATAGTAACTATACTTTAGTCAGTCTGGTTGTTTTAGTCTTCTTAATACAATGAAGGCCAAGGTCAAGAAAACATCACTCTCAGTGTGAAACCAATAAAAATAAATAGCAAATGGTTAAGATTCACTGTCTGCGGGAAGTATTCCTTTTATGAAGTGTGTGTATATTTGTTGCTAAGGAGATGGGGGACAACCAAGTCCAATCTTCACAATGAGAGTACATCATTCAAAATAACATGAAACAAAGAAAGGTACAACCTAATCAACTCAATTGTCACAGCACAGGTTAGAGTTAGGAGGTATGGATTGTTTTGGACCATATAGAATCAATGATATTTGGCAAAAAAAAAAGAATTTTTTTGTGTTTCAACCTAAAGTATTCAAGCTTTAGGAGTCGTGGGGGACAAAAGAACAAGAACATTATTACTAATTTTCTTAGGAAAGCAGATACTCTGCTTTTTGCTGACTATAACTATTTTCCTAGCAATATCCCTGGGTGGGAGAAGACTACATTAGGACACCATACAACCTATAGGAGCTGTTCTTGCAGAAAAGTTCATTTCCTTTGTAACTTGGTGCTTTGTGATAATATTTGGATCTATAATTTGGCTTCCTCACTGAACTTGCCCATCAACAATGGCTTGAGAAGCTACCACCTCTGGTTTTTAAACTAGAAGTGACTGCTATGTTAAAATGCTAACTTGAAATCCTGGACTATTAACAAGTCACTTGAGAATTTTTTTATATGGGTCAATGCCTCTGAAGCTAATCAATTATATACACATATTGAGCAGCTATGTTTTCAAAGAACTGTATTGGCTATAAAGAGTGAAAAGATGTAGACTTGCAAAACCCAAAGGCCTCATAATCCAGATAGGGAGATTAATATATACAAAATTAATTTTAGTACAAGTTCAAGGGTTATGGGAACTTAGAAGAGAAGGTGATTTATTCTGAATGTTAGAATTGGAGACAATTTCCCAGAAAAAAATGAGAGTTGATCTGGGTTTTAGACAGAGATTTAACACAAAGAATATTGATAATGGAATTGGTAAACTAGAGTCTGCATCTCAGTGACAAGAAAGTGCATGATGTGTTTGGGGGAAGGGTGTATTTTTGGTGTGAGGATATCGTATGACATATGATCAGAGGATATAAAGGTGGATTTTTCGATAAAATGTCTTAAATACCTTGCTTACCATTTCTGTAGATCTACTGATTTACCACCTTTTCTGCCTCCGAAAAACAAAACAAAACAAAACAAAACATGGGTAACGTTCTCCCAAGAATATTATTTCTCGTTATTGACAATGATTTTCCCTGTGGGAAATAGAAATACTCTGATGGGGGAGGTAAATTATAACTCGTGATTGAAAAGTTCTTAGTGTGTCCTGCCAAGTCCACCAGCAGCACTCCTATAAAACACATCAAAGTTAGGTGTACTAATTGTGCTGAAGCAATAGAGAGCACATCCCAGAGGAAAACTGCGAGTAACTACGTAGGAGGATTAAGGAGGGATTTTTTTATGGGACTTAATGTTTGTGTTTGGTGAGTTTAAGGAGGAATTAGCATAGTCAGGGTCAATAGTGAATTAGACATGGTCCAGTAGCAGAGGCTACTTTGTGACTGGGTATCTTCCTAAATGTATCCCTGAACTGGAAAGATCAAAGTTGGACTAAAGTTGTAGCTGGAAAGGAGCAGTAATCACTCATGTTGTTCAGAAGAGTGGAATGTTTTGTCATGTTTGTGGTGCTCACATAGCCTTGTTGACATCCTGGTTTGAGCATTGTTTCTGATGGGAATATGCAGTCTGGTTTTCATCGATGCCTATCCTACTCTTACTGATTGTCAGCAAGAGGCTGATTTTCACTTTTCAGTTCATCCTGCCCCATCCACCAGTATTCTTCATTCTTGGTTGAATATCTGCTGAGGACACATCAAAGTAGTTTGTTGGTGGTTGAGGTGAGTATTTTTTGAGACTGATATATCTAGATCATTGTAAAATAATAACTATGATTACTCTGTAAAAAATCTTGGAAATAGGATGCCCTGAAGACATGGTAACTAGTTAGGAGGCTTTTTCAAAATTCTAAGTAAAAATGATGGGGGTCTTGGCTTAGATAGTGAGAGTAGAAAAAATTAAAAAATAGTCAAGACACTTCCACAGTGGAATCTATGACTCACCAGCCAAATGATGTGGGCCATCCAGGAGTACATCTGAAAGAGTTTTACAGTAAGCATATTAAATACTGATACATAATTAAGAACCTATTTCAGAATACACAGGATGTTACAGGCTTTTCTGTATGCATTGTGGTAATTATACCATGATTGGAAGATGAGTAAATATAGTCTTCATCTCTTTGGAGTTCACTGTCAAAAGAGGTATGCAGATATCTAAAATATGCAATGAAAATAAATAATATAGAGGAGGATTATACAAACCTACAGACAGTGGGGACTTAGGGACCTTCTCCAAGGAGGTAACTTGGAATTTGGGACCCGAAGTATAAATAAGGGAGATGATAGAAGATGAGAAAATATCATGAAATAGAAAATGAATAGTTCATGCTACCGAGATACAAATATGAATATACTAAAGAGCTAATCATAAGTAACCAGGGATGCTAGAATAGAGTGGATAGGTGTAGCTGGGGGTTTTAGAAGCTTAGAAAAATGGGTTAGGCTATAAGTCCATGCTGAGGAAATGTACATTGTAGAAAACTGAGAACCATAAACAAGGCCAATGCAATAAGCAAAAGTGGCTTATCATACACATTAATTTGTTATCAATAAGTATTTGTTATTAATAATTATCAATAATTAAATCTAAACTGGCCATGGAAAAAACCTACAATAGTCAACTAGCTTGTAGTGTACCTTATGCAGAACCACACCTCTACTCTCCTATAGAGAATATTAGCATATTAACATATTTTAATTTAAAAGTATGTTAATTTATAATATATTAATATATAGATTTATAAAAATTTAATTTAAAATATAAATTAACATATTAAATGCTGTTCTATTTATAAAGACTTCCACTGGAACAGATTGCATCATATCATTTAAAATACAGTTCCAGTGTTAACCTTTGTTGCCAGGATTTTTTGGTTTTTTCTCACAGAAAGGTAGTTCCTTCCTTTTCAGGCTCTCTGTTTTCTGCATCATGGTAACCATGGAGCTGTGATCATTGTTCTTTGAAGCCACAATCCCCACCATAGTCTCAGGAACACTGGAGGAAGATAGTTTCATTTTCTTTAAACAGTCCTGAAAAGTACACTCTCTGTATGCATATCAGAGCATTCCCTGCCATCACAGTTCTGTGTTCCTTCCATTTTGATTTTCTGAAAAGCTTCTTGTCAGAATCTCAGCAAATACACAGGTGATAAATAAACTCCCTACCTCTTGGTGTGCTACATGTAGAGCTGAAGGATAATTCCCCCATGGTGTTTTAAAATCCCAACTAAAAGGCTAACAAGTCACAAAGGTTTGGTAGTACTCACTGTCCCAAAATGGTGACAGATAAGGGCAAATCAAGTCAAATTCAGATGCAGTGCTCAGCTGGAAGAATTGCCAATGGCACCTGGCATCCACTTAGGAAGGTCATAATGTTCAGAATATTCCAACGAACAGAGCTCAAGCAGACTTCCATTATTTCACTCTGTGGTGAAGCCATTCTGGAGCCTAGTATAGTCAGTTTCAGTGACTTGTTCTGTGGCATTTTAAACATCTCTGTTTCTTCCCCTTTCCTTCCCATAGCCCTCCTTCTACACCCCTCTTGGGCATCTCTACTACCCTACTGATTCCTGAAACTACACTCTGCCTTTCAGAGTTAATTAGTTAGGATGCCCTCCACCACCATTTTCTTAATCTCCCTCATTCCCATCCTCAGAACCTCCTTTATTTCAGCCACTGGTATTGTAAAAAGAAACTTCTTTTCTAGTTTGTTTTCTTTTTTAAGTTTCCTGATTAACAACTTTTATTATTTACTTTATTACTTGTTATGGATTCATCTGGAAGACTTTTCTACCAAATTTCATTTTAATCTGACAATGACTTTGCTTTATATCTCACCTTATATACATTTTATGAATGCATGTGTGTTTATACCTATATATAGTATTATTGTGTATTAATATAAGTACGTAGTTGTATGTATGAAGTTAGCTCTACTTATTCACTGATTCCTCCTCCAAACATTTCAACATCATTGATTTCAAAGTCAGATATAAATTTGAAACGGCTGTGCAAAGTATGTATTGGTATGTCATTGTGTACTGTTTGACTACCAGGAGATTCATCCCTAACATTGTGATAATCTAATAATAATTAAAATTCATGAAAAATGCCTAGTATAGTGTCTTGCCTGTAGAAGTTCTCAGTAAACATTTGTCCCCTTTCTACCATCTTAAACACCCTCCCACACACACACAGAAAAAGAGAAAGAGAAGAAATGACTCATCTTAGAATTAAATAGGTTTTTAGAACAAAGATGAAAAGGCAAAAAAAAATGATCATATTTTCAAGAATAAGATATAGAGCAAATTTAGGCAAGCAGTGATGGCGCTACTAAAAAGAAAACATCAAGATTAATTTGTATTTCTGTTGTCCTCCATCAAACAGTTCATTAAGAATTAACTGCACAGTCTCAACACACATCACCTCAATTATCCCTTTCAGGTCCAGTGAATTTTCCTTTGACCCCTGCTGTAGCCACACTCTGGGTCTTCTTTGTATTTCCTCAAGCTTTCCAGGTATATTCTTGCCTCAGGAATTTGCATTGTTTACTTCTCTAATTGAATGCCCCTCCCCATGTAGTAGACTAACATAATCCTTTACCTGCTTCAGATCTTTGTTCCAATGTTACCTTCTCAGCTAGGCTTTTCTTGAATGCACTAAAATTACAAGGCACTTCCCAACTGTTACCACTCTTGGAAACCTTCATCATGGGAAATCTTTTTCCATAATTCTTATTGCATTCTGAAAAACTACTTATCTGTTTGTCTATTTTCTCTTCCCAACCCCAACTAGAATGTCAGTTCCATGGGTTTAGTGCATCCACAAAATATTGAAGAAATAAATGAATAAACAGTAGTTACATATAAAAGAATACTAAATCGTTGAACAGTAAAAGCCTGAGAAGTTATAGGTTTGGAAGATGTTTATCAATTTAACTCAGGAAATCACTCAGTGTCCATTTTTTCCCACAGTGGGAGTTAGATACTGGAGATTATTTCCTCTGCCAAAATGGATAGATTCACTTTCAAGCCTGAAATGATTGTCCTTCACTTTCTCTCTTATGGTGACCAACTAACTCATCCCAGTTTGACAGGGAGTTTCACGATTTTAGCATGGAAAGTCCTTCATCTAATCTAGTATCTCACTAAATCCATCAGTTCCAGGTATACTGGGTTGGTTAGTTGCCAGACATCCAACCCAGAACAAAAGTCTATCAATATTGCCTGGCAAACATCTCTTAAATCTGTACACCTTTGTCCATCTCACTGCTTCTATCCTACTTCTATCTGCTGCCACATCTAACTTTCAGCCTTAAATAACCTCTTAACTGTTCTAAGCAGAGCTATCCTGAATGTCCTCTATTTTATTTCCACTGCCCCATCTAAAACTCTATCCCATCATACTACTTCCCCTGCTTATAACTCTTTAATGATCTACTACTGCTCTTAGAACTATAATAGAATTTAATATGCCTAGTATGAGCCAGTCTCTAACTTCTCCACCAGCCTCATTCTGTACCAGTCTTTACACTTCACCTAAACAGGGCTTTTCTAAAATCTGAATCTTTTCATGTTCCCTTCCACCACAAGGCCTTAGTACATGCAATGCCCTGTGTGTGGAATGTTATTTTCTCTCTGCTTAGCCTAACCCTCCTTCTCATTTTTCAGACCTACTTCAAATATCCCTAGCTCAGGGAAATATGGCAGACTTACCTGACTTGGTCAGGTTATCCAAATATATTTAAAACCATGTATTTTTTTTTCTTTTCTAGTAGCTATTGTCACAGTCACAATTTATCTACTTGTGTGTAATTATTTGTCTAACGTTGGTCAGCCTCACTAGTTTATAAGCTCTACTTTTGAACCTGTACACCTTTATTCATCTCCTCCCTTGGCATATAATCAGTTCTTAAAAAGTATTCTTGAATGAATAAATAAATTAAGAGAGCAAGAACACCAAAGCAATTTGAACAAAATGCAAAGCCCCATAATAATGTCAATAGACAAAATAGATATAAGTCAGTAGCCTCAGGCATTTAGGAGAAGGTATATTGGCAAAAGTAACATATCTCAACAAGACAATTGATACAGACTAAATCATCGTGAATAATTAATGGGTAAAGAATGATAATTATTTACAATTAACAAAATTATCTGCTGTTTGGAATATAAGCTAGACAATGAAGAGAGAGAAAGAGAGAAACAGAGACAGAGAGGGACAGAGAGATTGAGAGTTTTCACTTTTCTGGATAATAGATTACAGACTATTTTCTTACCCACATCTTATTAACAAATTCACCAGTTCAAAAATGAAAGTAATTTAAAATGACACACAGCTTTGTTTAATCCCTCCTCTTGAGTGCGGGTGAGATATATGACTTGATTCTAACCAATAGATCATAGCAAATGTAAAGAGATTTTGCTGATTTAATTAAGACTGACAATTAAAGTCAATTGACTAGTCAGTTGACTCTTGGTTAAGCAACAGGGAGATTACCTTGGGTGGGTCTGACCTAATCAGCGAGTCCAATAAAAGAAGATTTGGAGGTTGGATATGGAAGAAGTCAGAGATTCTCCTGCTAATCCATATGAACTACCTATGGAGAATGACAGGCAACAGCAGGTGTCCTTTAGCTGCTGAGAACCTCAATCCTACAACCGCAAAGAATTAACTAATCAGCATATGAATTCACTGAACTCTATGAAATTGCCATTGTTTTGTGTGAAACAAATGGTTCAATACCAGAAATTTCATATGGTTCAACCTATATATACAATGTATTCCAGGTAATGTGACTGGTGATCTGCATTAGCATTTTTATCTGCATAATAAATTACAACAAACTTAATGGCTTAACCTAGCACTTATTTCTTGTCTCACTCTTTCTGTAGGTCAGAAACAAAGCACAGCCTAGATGGGTTCTCTGCTCAGGGTCTTACAGGCTGAAATCAAGATATTGAGGGTCCTGAATTCCTCATCTGGATCTCAGGGTTCTCTTCCACCTCCCGTGAATCTATGTATGATTACTAACCCAGCAATTTTGGTTTTTTTTAAGTATTAAGCAACTTTTATAGAATTTGGTATTATTGAAACATCTAATCATCCATTAGGTATTAACTCAAAGATCCATGTTAGATGGATACATGAATTGAAGGGACTTTATCTGATTATAATCGATGAGATATTATTTAGGCTACATAGGCAAGGTAAATAGTATCCATTAATGAAAGATGCCTTAAGACATATTTCAGTAAGAATGAACTATTTGTCATTTATTGACATTGGATATTGGGAAAACTAATTGGATAATTTCATAAAGTATCTGAATTTCTCTTCAGTATTATCTGAAAGACATTCTGACACATAAATCTTGATAATTTAACTTCTCTCTATGCAAAAATTCAAATTTACAATATTTTGGGCTTCCCTGGTGGCGCAGTGGTTGAGAGTCTGCCTGCCGACGCAGGAGACAGGGGTTCGTGTCCCAGTCTGGGAAGATCCCACATGCCGTGGAGTGGCTGGGCCCGTGAGCCATGGTCGCTGAGCCTGCATGTCCGGAGCCTGTGTTCCGCAATGGGAGAGGACACAACAGTAAGAGGCCTGTGTACCGCCAAAAAAAAAAAAAAAAAAAATTTACAATATTTTACTTAGAGCTAAAAAACTGAGTTGAAGACTACCTACCAAGTGTCATGTGCTTCACTGATTCTTTACACAGAGGCAATGTATTTCTGTATAAACTTATATGCTAACCTGAAGTACGTGTGAATAGGGAATATATAAGTAAAAGATGTCTTAGTGATTGCTTAAACATCTGGCAGAAAAATACCAATAATTATGTTGTTTCAAGTTAATTTACTTTTTTGAAATATTCCTTGGCATTATATATGAAACATGTAAAAAGAAACTGATTGCTTTGTAAGGGTAGCTATATCTCAACCATAGAAGTAATTTAGTTTTGATTTCCTTTTAGGTGAGTATTTAGAAAGATATGCAAATGTAAAACAAATTTACTTTTTTTTAAAAAAGCACAGTAAAATATTATGAAAAAATAGGGATCATTAGTTTTATGAGGAAGCATAAAATTTTCTCTTGTTCCAGAAAGACATGATTCACCATTATTCCCTTTCATTTTATTTCATTTGCCTTCTTCCCTCCCTTCCTCCCTCCCTCCCTCCCTTCCTCCCTTCCTTCCTTCCTTCCTTCTCTTCCACAGATATTTATTGAGTCTCTACTATGTGCCAGGGAGCTGGGGATATAGTGAACAAAACAGATACAATCCCTGCCCTCATGTAGGATATATTCTATCTGGGAAGACAAACATATAAATATAATGTTGGAAATAAATAATATGAACTTAAATAGGTAAGGGAGCTGGAATGATGGAGGTTGTTATTTTAGATACTAAAAGAGTTACCTGTTGGAACATTCTGGGCATGGAGTGAAGGGCACTTTGTTTTTGTCTTATTTTGTTTTGTTTTTTAATATACTGAGTACAGGAAAGGCGAGGTAACTTCTCTCTTCCCAGCTTTTCAGGCTCTCCTTTCCACCTTCTGATTAAGATAAGGAGGCTTGCATTTGCAGAGGACCAAAAGCAGTGCAGTACCACCAGTTGACATAGCTCTAGAAGTTGCTCCATGACTAGATGAGCTAGAGTAGGGCGAAACATTAGCAAGTTTCTTCATGGAGTGAGGGCAAAGGAGAGGATGCAGTCATGGTGCTAATAAGTACACCCTGCGACAGCCACAGGAGTGTTTTGTGACAAGAAATAGAGAGGAGTGCATTTGGAGAGGGCTTTGGAGGACTCGGCGTGGGGGAGGGGGGAGGTGAAAGGATCTCAAAGGCTAAATTTTCATACTTTGCACTGGAACCGGCTAGTAACAATAATCTTTTCAATCTTTGAAAATTATCACAGGTTGCTGGACCTGTTAAGCTTGAAGCCTTTAAGGGGTGCATACATAAATTCATGTTAATGGTATTTATGTAATTTCCAGGTGTCCCAGCACTAGCCGTATTTTGAAAACTTGATCAACATGGAAAGAACCCTGGATTTTAACTGTAGGAAATGTGGTTAATTTCTTGTTTTATAATTTATACACTCTGTGATCTAGGACAAGTCACAAAAACTACTCATTTTGATTTTATGGAATGAACATTTCTCTCTCTAATTTCTCTCATGACTCTTTTACTTTATTTTTTCCTTTCTATGCCTTGTTGTGTCTTATTTATTTTACTATTATTATTATTTTGGGGTAATTTTGGATTAGCTGTATTTTTTAATAAGTAGCAACTGGGGGTTTTGCTTTATGGTTGAACTTGTGTGTTTTAAACTTTTAATATGAAGTTTAATTCAAAATAGTTATATTTTAACATCACTGATATGTTTAGTCATATGTATTCATCTCATTCAATTTTTCTTTTGTTTCCTTATAATTTACTTACAGTCTTTCCTCATTTTTTTCTGTTTCTGAATCACTCAAATTCTAACTTTTGCTTTATTACTATGTTGTTCAAATTTAAGTTATCTTTTTATCCTTATATAGTGAGGATAGTATGCATGGAGTTTTTGTATACATTATTATTTGGTTGCATTCTTGTAGAAATTTCATTTCATACTAAAAAAAAGTATGTTTAGATTTTTTTTTAATTCTGCCAAAATCAAAGTATAATATTAGAAATTTTGAACTTTAATCTTTAAAGATAAGTGAGGTATATTATGTACGTATTTGGTTATTTTTAAAATGTCAGGCATGACAGTATTTGATTTAAATATGAAGGTGATTATGGTAATATAAATTTCCATTAAAAATTTGCCATCTTCTATGGTTTTTTACAATTTTTCTTTTTTTATAATGCACGGGTAATAGTATTTTTTCAATTTATTACAATTTTTCATTATCTTATAAACTATTAGATAAGTGTCCATCATTTTACCCTTAAAATGTGTCTTATTTTTCATGCCGCTTCTTAAGAATGTGCTTTATTCTTCATGTGCTTCTCAGACCTTTATTTTTAATTTATATGATCTTTTGGTAATCACTAAAAGGTAATATGAGACAAGCATTAAAGAGATGATGAACTAGGTTTAGGTTATCGTGGATATGCTTTTATCCTCTTGACAGCTCAAAGGCATGAAGACAACTTTCTGAGGTTAAAGAAATAGGTCCATTTAAAACTGGAATTGCGTTATCATTGGTGTCATAGTTGGAGTGTGACAGGCGGCTGTTAACTCTGGCAACTTGTCACATACTAGCTGTTTTGTCACTATTCAAATGTCCCACAGGCAAATTCTGAGCAAAAACAATTAAATGATAAAGAAATAGAATCACATAAAACTAACACCTAATACCAAAAGACCTTCAAATTTCAGCAATCAATAAATAAGGTGAATTCCCATGGGGAAGTGTCCATCACAAGAACAATGGAGACATTTACTTTCAGCATCTTCAAAGAACAAAATCAAATACTGTGATTCTTCAAAGCCTCTAGATTTTATTTTGACTAAATTCATAGGCTAATAAGTCTATTTTTCTTTTAAAATTTCAACAAGAATGCTACAGTACAACAAATTATTTCAAGGATGTTCCTTAAAATAAAATTCCACAAAAGAAATACCTAAGACATCATAGTCACAATTTGTAATCTCTACTCTTTGAGGATTTTATGGTTGGTACATCAAAACTCTAGGTAAAACTTCAAGACATCACACTTTCAATGGGATTCATGTTCAATACAAGTTGTATTACTTTAGAGAATATGATGACTTTTTCTAGTTCTTCCTCTTAACTTTTTGAAACTAATGGACTTAGCATTGCCTGTGGGATGATCACCAGTTGACTCCCAATTTACCTGGTTTTAAGTGAATATGCTTAGTAGTAGTAGATAAGATGGTCAAGGAACACTGGATTCCTGTCATGTATGGAAGAAATTTCTCACTTGCAATGGGCTTCAGGGGATCCTGGAATCACTCTTTGGCTCTGTGATTGGGTCAAATCGTCCTGGTAACACCTTGGTCCTTGTTAGGTTACCTCCACTTTATCAGCATTGTCAGTATTTACATAACTGGGTTCTGACTCTTGGGATGACAGTCCTAGAACAGAGTAAACCAGGTCAGGTTCTTTTAATAGAGATCCTAGAACCCAGAACAGAGTGAGTGAGTCACACAGAGAAGGAAGAAACATTAGTCTGAAACAAGGAGATAAGTCATAAGGTTAATGTTCAAGCTCTGGTATGAGATAAATCTGGGTTTGATTTCTGATTCCTTCACTATCAGCTGTCTGTGGCTATAGGCAACTGATTTAAACACTCTAGGCTGTAGCTATGTTTATCCCTGAAATGAGGAGGCTCTACCTTCTCTTAATGTCACTATGAGGATTAAATCATATGATCTTCATAAGATTATTAATAGAACTTGTGAATGCTACTTAATAAACATTCCTTATTGTTTTGGCTGTTTCTATGTTCTATTTATCATTATCATCATCATTGTCATTTTGAATTTTGTGGCTTCAAACATCATAAAATCTGCTTCAATTTTTTTTCCTCCAGGAAATATTTTCTGACCTCCTTCCCTTACCATGAAGGATCTATACCACCCTGAAGGCTATCCATATTTACCTGTGCTTGCCTTATCTTCTAAGACAGTGCCAACTCATCGAGTGTAAAGATTGGATTTCACCTGTCTACATTGCTGCTATCATACTTAGCATGATGTTTTGAATGTATTAAGAGCTAAGTATTGGTTGTGGAATTGAATTGCTACCTGGTTTGGGTATAGCCTGTTATGGAGCTTTAGTGTTTCTCCATGTATTGTTGCAAAAAACACTACTTGTAATTGGAAGTCTTTTATTACAAATTCAACATTTTTTATGAACCCATAAATGGGTCATTATGATTTAGATTTTTTGAAAAACAGGATGATCCAGCTTCCCCCCACTACATAATCTCTGAATTCCCAAATCTAATTTTCCCCTAGAGAGTTAGGAAAACTTTCCTTTTCCAATTGCAAATTGTCTTATTATGAAATTGAAAGTGAGGTTTTGGTAAAATACACTTGGAGAGGGATCATAGAGTAATTTTTTAGGTACCCTATAAGCCAAAAAAATAAATAAATAAATAACAAAATTGCTATTTGGTCTAGCCCTGATAACTCGGAAATCTATTGGATACTTAGAATGATGAAGGCTCTAGGAGCCTGTTTTTTTTTGTTTCTTTGCTCATCATCCTGTTTTCAAGGATTCAGAGGATCTAGACATGTTTTATGAGGAGTAAAACTACTCTAAATATTTAAGAGTAGCTTAATATTTAAGATGGGGGACCCATCTAGACTAATTCTGATCCCCAATTTAGAATTAAATTTGGTTAAGAAATGCCTTACACTTCTCACATGATCTCAAGTTTTCCAGAATTAAACCAAACAGGAAAAGTGAATTTTATGGAAAAATAAGAGGCAGGTAGAACACTCCTTAGGTATCTAAAGCAAACATGAGAATGGTGAAAATACCATAAAGGATTTGAATCTTCACTGACTGAAACCACAAAATAGGAAACTAGAGAATGATCCAAGTTGCAGCGGAAATGCTGTGATGGGTGACAGTTTGTCTACCACCTGGGACCCTGTTAGGGGAAGAGGTTAGCATTTGAAGGGGCTGGGCTCTGGCATCTTTTGAAATAATGGCTCAAATACAACTGAAACTATATCAGTAGATTTATTTTGTGAGTCTGAAAGGGGTGATGTATAATAATATCTATGTCATAGAATAAAGTTGTAATGCCCAGGAGAAGAGCAATTCTGGTCACCAACACTAAGAGAAGTGCTGGAAGTCCAATCCCAATTAGCTATAAACATTAATGCTCTTTTACTAAAGCCTTAATCATGACATACATTGTCCTAGATTATGGAATCATAGAATGCTATATCTGGATACCACCTAATCCAATTACTTCCTTTTTTTTAAACATAGAAGGAATTATAAATTCAGGGTAATTTGCTCAAAATATTTATTACGTATTTCAAGTTGCAAGTATGTGTGTGGTTTTTTCTGGTTTTTTAAAAATTTATTTTGGTCACACAGCACAGCTTGCTGGATCTTAGTTCCCCGACCAGGGATTGAACCGGGGCCATGGCAGCAAAAGCACAAGTCCCACAAGTTGCAAGTGTTGAAAGGCCAAAACAAGCGTAACAACAACAATGAAATGTTCTCAATAATTGGAAAACCCTAGGGGAGAACTGTCTCCATGAACAGCTTCATTCAGGAGCTCAAATAATATCACAAAGGACTTGATATCCTACGTATCTCAGATCAGTGCACTCCCCTTCCCCAGGCTGGGCTTCACTCTCAAGCTCTGAGTATGAACAAGGTGACCAGCTGCTTCTGCTTCACATCCATTGAGGTCCAAGTCTAGGAGGAAATAAATTTTCCTTTCACATTGCCATCCACTTGTGCCTCCCACAGAAGTATGGAACATTGTCTTAATTAGACCAGATGCAGGCTAAGTTCCTACTTGTGACCCCATCTTTGTTGCCAGGACAATGTGAAGCAATGATTGACTTAGATCTGATGTAGAAAGTGTATTTCACTCTTAAAAATGACGGTCAGAATTCAGGTTCCATGGGCTGAGAGTAGAGGTGGAGAGCCCCTCACAAGAAAAGAAATGAGATATTACCAGGAAAAAGCAGATACAAGCTGAGGTAGTAAAGAACTATTTTTTTAACTTTTTATTTTATATTGGAGTCTAGTTGATTAACAGTGTTGGGTTAGTTTCAGGTGTACAGCAAAGTGATTCAGTTATACATATACATGTATCTATCCTTTTTCAAATTCTTTTCCCATTTAGGTTGTCACATAATATTGAGCATAATTCCCTGTGCTATACAGTAGGTCCTTGTTGGTTATCCATTTTAAATATAGCAGTGTGACATGTACACACTACTATAGTAAAGAACTATAAAGTCAAGAATTAATCCAGACAAAGCTATCAGGGTCCTTCACTAAAATATTGCATCCCTTAAAGTCTTCATATGAAAAAACATATAATCATGTATGTGGTGGGTTGTATTTATTATACATCCATATGTGGTACTCCTCCCAGCAGGAGGAATACACTCAGATGGAACCTGGGACTTGCTTTGTGAGCAGAGACAACATGTAACAATTTTGAGCAGAAGCTTCAAGAGCCAACACAGGGTTCAACAAATTTGTTTTTCCTTCTGCCATCACAACCAGTGGTGCTTCAGCTAGGAGACGTCTCTGTTCGTCTGGTTTTCAGAAGTGAAGATGAATTGGAGCAGAGCCATAGGCAATACATAAAAGACATAGAACATGAGAAAGGAATAGATCTTTCCTGCTGTAATAGACTAAAATTTTGGGATTGTTTGTTATCACCGTATGACTTAACTTAGCCTGACTGATACAACTTCCTAAAAAGAATCACCAACCTCACTTCTCTTTTGGCATTTATAAACCAAGAAAAATCTTTTCATCTACGGCTTTTCCTAAACTTCTTGCTCCCCAGCAAAGCTAGAAAAATCATTTTAATATGATATAATATTATTTTAGTTTTTGGTAAAATTAACTGATTTAAGTTTGCTCTATGCCTAATCTGAAATGTGGCACATACTAGTTCTGTGACTTTGGACAAATCTCTCTATCTCTTCAGATCCTCTATTCTTTAACTCTGAAATATTGTGTTGATGACTAGAAGACTTCCAAAATCACTTCTGTCAATGAGTATCTATGGTTCCATGAGTTCATACTCTTCTTTCCTTTATAGCACCCATTATAATTTGTAATTTTATATCGTTTTGTTGTTGCTTTTTAGTTTTATCTCTCCACACTAGACTATAAGCTCCATGAGGGCAGGAACTATCTCTGCCCTTTTCACCACTGTACACTCAGTAACTAGCAAAGTGCCTTATGCATAGCAGGATGAATAATGTTGTTATACATTTTCTTACAAATGTGATATGCATCTTGGCTTGAATGAAACATTATCTGGATTAATAGCTTTGAGCAGGCATTATCTTGCAGTTGTCCAAAACAAATGTCTATGTCCATATCCAGACATAATGTGTAAAATGTAATCTAGAGGTACATATTTTTACTGAATCAGAAAATGTGCATCTTCTTTGCTGTTGACGGTATAAAAACCATACAAATCATTCTAGAAAATCATTGCCAATCCAAGAAAACTGTTAAACTCACAGGTCTGTCATGCTGGAAATTAAAGCATGGGATGGTTTATGAGTTGATATTCAACGATGTGTACACAGACTGTTAGGAATTTTTTTTTTTTTTTTTTTTTTTTGCCATACATGGGTCTCTCACTGTTGTGGCCTCTCCCGTTGCGGAGCACAGGCTCCGGACACGCAGGCTCAGCGGCAATGGCTCACGGGCCCAGCCGCTCCGTGGCCTGTGGGATCCTCCCAGACCGGGGCACGAACCCGTGTCCCCTGCGTCGGCAGGCGGACTCTCAACCAATGCACCACCAGGGAAGCCCTAGGATTTTTTTTTAACTTGACATTTAAAAAAAAAAAATCAACATTTATTTGAAACAAAATACTACTAATGGTGGTTTAATTCTTAAGCAGTTCTCCATTTTGCCTCTAGATGTCTCACCTGGAATTCCCATTGTAGAAGATTATTCTGATGCAATACCCCACTGTAGGCTTGGCTGAAATGTCATCTTGGGAAGTAAAAGAGTAAACCATGTGAATTTAACTGCAGTTGGGTCAAAACATTCCATCAGTATTTTTTTAACTTTCTGGAAAAATGCAAATAACAGATGGTGGGAGAATAGACAGATTTATGAGAAAAATGACTTGGTATTAGTCATTCCAATGAGCCACATCCCAAGTAAGCCCTGCCTTTTTAGCTGTGATAAACAGTTTCCAGGTGTAACCCTTGATGTTGGGAAAGTGATATTTAAGACAATAGTCATCAGCCCATCTTAACAGCTTTTTTTTTCCACTTCAAAAATAATTCATACCACATATATCCCAGTAGGCGAGGTATGGAATCCTACATATTAATATGTTTTAAGAATATGACTTATAGAAAAATAACAATGACGTTATCCTAGGAAAACTGGCTCTACAAGTTAAGCCAGAAACAAAAGTAGTAGTTTTACTTCTTGATATAGTAAGAAATATTTTGGTAATGGGCAAAAATAGAAGTTTATTTATTAAGATATTTTTAACATAAATAAATGAGAAATAATACTCTTGCAGATATCTCAATTAGTAAAAATGTGTTCCAAGTACCATATGTTATACAGATTAATATACTATATATGCAAATGCTATGACAATATTTAGTGTATAGGGGGAATGTGAAAAAGACAGATGATCTGCAATGGTTTAGAAAAAATATTACATTTCAGATAATATTCAAACTACTTCAAAATGCAATAGAGCATAATCACTTGGGCTTCTACCACAAAATCTAGATTTCTCTAAAGCGAGGTGGGGTGGGGTGGGAGGGGAATCTCTTCCTGTCCCTAAAATAAGCTAGAAAGAGCAGATTATCAATATTTATTTGTTGAAAAAACTGAGAATGAAAGGTGAGCAAAATCTGATTATTTTTTTGCCAATTTACTAAAGAAATGTTTTCTTTCTTTGTGGATTTACATTATACTATGCTTCAGTTTCTATATCTTAAGTTTCTTTTTTTTGTTGTGCTTTATTTTGAGCCCTGCAGATCTAAAGAAAAAATTAGAGTGACTTTTACTGATCAGTTTGATTTTTATTCAAATTGGACACCAATAAAACTAGTAAAATGTATTAGTCTCAGAATATTTGGTATAACTACTCACTTTGGCAGAACCAAAAAAAAAAGATTAAAAAAATCTCAGTGTGCCCCATGTTCCATCTGCTTTTGTTTCATTTTGATTATTCAACTATTTTTTTCAGTTGATTCAGGTCAGTTTGATCATTTAAGTTACATTTACATATATGTCACTTTCATATTTAAAAGCACTTTTCAAAGAATTATTGCAAACTTCCTAATTATCAATGAACTTTTGGGTCTAACATCCAAGGCTCTCCCTGAGCTAGGGCTAGCCTCATTTTCCAGACTTTCTTCTTCTAATAATTGTAAAGCGATCTAAGATCTCTTCTTACATTTACTATTATGGTAAATTGTTGTTCATTTCAAATATTATTTACTTCATGATGCCTATTCTGGTTCCTTCAAGTAGACATGATGAAATCTGTCTCTACTTATGTAAATTGAAGTACTATTATGTGTTTACTTATCTCTAGCTATTGGTTTGTAACTTCAGTAGTTCCCTGGGTGAAATGAAAAACTGGTTCCCATACACGGTGGGCAAGGAGAGACTCAAGAAAGGAACAAATCACTCCAGATCGGTAGGTGGTGGTTTTAATAAGCAAGGGGACTTATGAGGCTCATTTTGGACAGCTCCAACATGAGTAGATCTTTGCACCTACCTTCCAGAATCTTAAAAGTTTATATAAAGGCCTTAACTGGGTTCAGTCATGTATTCAGTTCAGATGGTCTCAACAACACCTTATCTCTCAAGGCTAAGTCCTTGAAACACCTGCTAGCATGGAAATATTAGGAGTGACATGTATTCCAAGGAGAGGGAGGAGATAAGGAGCCTCCAACTGCATGGGTGACTGCGTGGGTCCTGCTCTTGGGTCAACCAGAGGTCATGATGACCTCCTCCAACACAAGCTTCTGTCCAGATTTTAAATTGAGATCAGCAGTTGTAACTTATTCCTAAGAACATTGCTTGACCTTCAACAAAAGTTGGTTAAAATAAATTCTATCTGTCAGTTTTCCAGTTAAAGGAATTGATACGGTCAACATTATCCATGGGAGGAAGGAGGGTATGACTCTGATACCCTGTTGGGAAGACACCATGAGAAAAGGGAAAGAGAGAAGCTGAGAGAAGTTCATGAAAAAAGACAAAGAGGTTAGAGAGATATGAAAGAAAAGGAGTAACAGGAAGATTAGAAATAGAATGAGCAGCAAGAAAGGTAAGTCTTATTCATAGACCTGAATGGTATTATTTCTGAGATCTTCTGTCTTAGCTCCACCTCATCTTGAAACTCCCAACTTGCCTGATAGCAGTTCAGTAGGAATACATCAGCCTTTGAAGTATTTGGGAATCCATCCAGGGATCAGCCAGTCTGTGCAGGTCCTGAGAAGTGAGGAAGGTAAGCCAACTCCCTGGTCCCTTGTCCCTTCTCTTGCACAGCATGATGTTCTAGTAGCTTCAAAGATACTTTTTCCTCAAATAGTACATACTCTTCAGAGCAAATTCTGAGTGCTTCATCTACGGAGCAGCTGGAATTCCTTAGAGATCATCTATCAAAATCCAGAGGCTTACATTTACCTGTAAAATTGGGAAGTATTTAAATTTCCAATCAGTTGTGTGTCAGTTGTGGATGATTCATTGAGATTATTTTGGTCTCAATTTTCAAATTCTAAAGGATGACTGTTAAGCTAGAGTTCTCGGAGAACTCTTCTAGGTATAAGATTCTGTTTTGCTATTCTGGAAATTAAAGTACAGATGTTTAATTCCCTAATCATAACACCTCAAATTTTTTGTCTGTTACTAATGTAATGGTAATTATAGATATACATATTTCTATCTCAGATATATATATGGTTTAATTTTAAAAGAAACGTTATAGCATTTAAAGTAGTTATCAGTGCTATAATGATGCAGCACAGTGGTTAAGAATCTGGTGCCAATGCAGGGAACACGGATTTGAGCCCTGGTCTGGAAGATACCACATGCTGCAAAGCAGCTAAGCCTCTGCGCCACAACTACTAGGCCTGCTCACTAAAGCCCGCGAGCCACAACTATTGAAGCCCGTGTGCCACAAATACTGAAGCCCATGCGCCTACAGCCCATGCTCTGCAACAAGAGAAGCCACCGCAGTGAGAAGCCTGCGCACAGCAACGAAGAGCAGCCCCCGCTCGCCACAGATACAGAAAGCCCGCGCGGAACAAAGAAGACCCAAAGATGAAGACCCAACGCAGCCAAAAATAAATAAATAAATACATTTATAAAAAGAAACAGTAGTTATCAGACTTTAAACTTTTAGAGTCCTCTTTTCAGTTAATCAGAAAATGAAGTAAACTTTTTTTTTTTTATAAATTCAACACATAAAAATTTATTGAAAATCTATCATGGGCCAACCCCTGCTAGGTGCTTGGATTATAGCAATGAGGAGAATACTTCTTTCCCTCCACATGAAGCAGGTAGTTGAACTGACTAAAAGGCTAGTAGATCTAATTAAATTATGTGTTTTGGATATCACTGCTTTTAAAATTCTAATCAATAGGCATTTGATATTTTCTTTAAACAAAGCAATCAAATCTGCTTTTTAAAACTATTTTAATGGTGCTAACAATAGCAAACACGTTTTTATTAGAACACTAAGTGTTTTATTTATAAATGCAGGTAAGTCTTGACAAATATATGTAAGTTGTTGAGAATATAGAAAAAAATACATTGGAGCTGATGCAAAGTTTATGATTTGCTTTTAAAACTCTGTAAGAAGGCTACTTGAACTTAATGCTAATAGTCCAGACACGTGTCATTTTAGGGTTCTGCCAGAAATAGATGGCTGTTTCAAATGATACAATTGATGAGCTTTTAATAAAGATACTCTTTTCTTTGCAAGTGGTGTAGGAGGGTTTAGAGAAACCAACAAGGGATGGATCAGCACACATGGGCTAGCAGCTCTGGGACTCTGTGACCACCCCTCCCCCAGAAGTAGAGAGGTGGGTGCCAGAACATGGAGATGTTAGCATATAGGTAAGACAGCTTAGGAAGCACTATGGCCTTTGACAGAGTGACACAGCCAACCACAGAGTGACAGAGTGACACAGAGTGACTCCTGGCCACCTGGCAAGGAGAATTACATTGAAATAGATATCCTGGACACAGTCTCCTCTTCCAATTCAGTCTATGACTGCTTTTCATTGGCCCAGTCCAAGCCAGAGAGCATGGTAGCTCAACGATGGGATCCACAGAGGCCAATTTTCTGTAGTGTAGAAGAGAATAAAGAAGGCTTGTACATGGACCTGCGCAAGAATATGGAGGACATGCAGAACAATAGGGTAATTAGAAGTTATTAAAATGATGTCTTGTTGATCTTTCTAGTTTAACATGGAAATATTACATAACAGAAAAGTTGATTTCTATTTTATTTTGAAAGCAATTTTCAAAATTCAAATTAATATTTTAATTACTCATTTCTGTAGAACATTATATATATATATGGATGACAGTGTTTTCTCCAATATTAGTAAAAACTTTACCTTTAGAGTGATTTAATGATAGTGGAAGTGTTTCTCAGCTTTGAATGGCTAGATGTCATCCAGTAGGCACTTAAAAATGGAATAAAAGTATGAAGGGAGAAAAAAGTATATTCATGTACAAACCTCATCACAAGTATTTTGATCTGGTTCATTTTAATTCATAGAAATAAATAGACACTTTTATTTTTATAACATTGAAAGTGCACTACCCTAAAATCAAACCAAAATAAAACAATACTATACTTGATATTGTTATGTGGACTTAATAATATTAACACCTAGTGCATACAAGCAGAATGCATGGTCTGGATTTCTCTTCAGAAACAGATAATTATGATCATGTTCATTTTATTTATTTTGTTCCTCTTTGTACCTTTATTGTACCCAAATTAAAATGGAGAAAAATTCTAAGTATTCTGTAATTTTTTAAAAAGTAACAGACTTGCTGATAATACAGAATAGCTATGAATTTTTATTGAACACATCACTTTGTTTTGCTTTGCTTCTATTTTAAATCTAAAGTTGAAAGAACTAGATGGAGATTTCTAGTTTATTAAATTTTTTAATATCAAAACATACACACTTTTAATACATAATCTGGCTTAGATCAAGCTGCCTGCTCTAACATGGGCAATGTCTTTGGCCAAAGTAGTTCCTTGCAGTTCAACATAACATATGCTAAACATGTACCAAATATTTTGCTACGACTTGGCAAGTTCAGCACAACTGGCAAACCCTTCATAAGAAAGGCCACAATGTCACATTGGCATGAAAATAGAATCTGGGCTGAGAAGTAGAGAGAAAAATAAAAGTTCTCTTAAGGTCAAGGGCAACAGCTGAGCAGCACTGGGGCTACCTGTTTCAAAGGATACAGTGTCTTGTGTTTGTAGATAAAATGTTGGTTTCTATGGGGGGGAGGCTAGTCACAGGAACAAATATCCCTGACTCCCAAACAAAATAATCCCCAATAAAATGGATGATGTAGCCCTTAGTAAAAAGGGAGATAACTGTTCATGGGAAAAAATGCATGACCTCACCCTTTCAGAATACACAGTGATTCATCAGCATTTTCCAGCTTTCTTGCCGGCTTGTTTTGAATCTCACAGCTCTGTCCCTTTCCCTTTTGCCCCCAAGGTCAGGCCACCTAATTGAAGGTCCTGGGGTTTGGGAAGGACGGTAAAATTTAAGGAAAGCCCATGGTTTGTGGAAGTACTTCTTGTCAATAATTTAGAGGCACAGTCTTTGCTGACCGCACGTGTTTCTCAGGAGCTAAATGTTATCTTTGTTTCTTTTCCTCACTTTATTTTGTCTCAGAAAGGCTGTGTGTTGACTTCATTGAAAAAGAAGCCTCTGTGATCATGAGGAAAACGTTATGGGAATAATATATGGAAATGTATTTATAAGCAGGAGGAATCAGCTAAAAATATCATTACAAGCAGGCTAAGTTATGATTTTAAATTGTGGCACTTGCAGAAACCTTGAAGTGCTATCAGTCCGTCTCCTTCTTACGAAAAGGCATCATAGTTTAATCAAATAACTGTGAAACCACTGCCTTGAAATTGCAACCAAATTGTTTGTGCAGTGTTATGTATCTAAGGGAACAAGTGTGGACTTCTAGAATTACATTATTAGTTTCTTTTGAGCCATGTGCGCTTCAAAGATTTTTCAGAATCTAGTAATGCTAATGTTACACAGTGACCGATTCCTCTGTGGGTGGAAGTGCTAGGCTTCTTGCTATTACTCCTCCTCTTCTCATCTGCGTACCTCCTGATTATTTCTGATTTTTGGCTCTGCAATATGGGGGGCAGGCGGGGGAGGGCACATCTGTCTTGTTTGTCCTACCAGACATCATCAACTTTATACAAAGAATGATAAGGCCACTACTGGGGGGAAAAAGAAAGTTTTTGATCAATCTGTTGCTTTCAACTACACTCTACCTATGAGTCCCGGCATAAACAGTACCCTTGTGCCTATTAAAATACATATTCCCGGGCCCTGCTTCCTGAGATCCAGCAGTAGTGGGTCTGAGATCAGTAATTTTTATTGGGAATCCGTGGGCCTGAGGGCTACACTTTGAGAAATCCAACAATATGTTTTCCTTTGATCTTTAGAAATCAGATCAAGCTAATGATTTTCATCTATGCTAACTGAGCAATTTCTAGAAAAATCATTTCACTGCTGCTCAGAAGCCAGTGATTCAGTCCTATCAAAGCAACTGGTGCAGCCTTGGCTCTCAAGTGTTCTAGGTAATCTCTCTAAAAGCCCATTAATGATTAGTGATCTGAAGACGTGGTTAGGGATAGCTTAAAAATTACATGCTAATATTGTCTCTTCATTTGGCTGGCTTGATTGTGCCAATGTAGAGAAAACCCTGGGTATGAGCATCCGCCACCTCAACCTGGGGCCCAGGTAAGCAGCAGACTTTGTTTGATCTTCCTCATGCTATGTTCTCACATCTTGGGAACAACCAAAGACGTTGGGGGTGAAAGTTGGGGCTAGACTTCCCACATCCCTCCTCTTACCCCTCTCTTATTTCAGAGGTGTCTGTGGGTCTCAATGACCTGTGTCTATCCACATTTCTGCTTGGCTTCTGGCCTTGGTGTTGCTGGCTGGGCAGATAAAGCACTTTTGTTTTCACTCTGAGAGCTTTCCATTCTGCTTATTTGCACTTCTATCACTCTGTACCCTGATGATAAACCCCGTCTGATTCAGACTGACTGCTTACACTCTATGCTGTCAGCACTATATTCATTTATACAAGTGGGCTGAGTGTAAATATCTTTAGGTCTTTTCCTGAGATGGTTTGACCAAACAAATGGTATGTTATTTATTTCCAGGGGTTTGTTATTTTCTTAGGGAACTCAAACCTGGGGTCACTCCGTTTTGCTTATTCAGTATTGAGGAGTTAATGACACTGATGCTTATTTTTTGTAATCAACATTATTTGAGGTGTAATTGGCAAATAATAAAATTCCCATGTGAAATGTACAAGCTGGTGGCATTTTACACTTTCTTATTTTGAAACAATCATAGATACACAAAAAGATGTAAGGATAGTACAGAGCATCCCATCTACCCTTCACCTGTGTGCCCTCAATTGTTACTTCTTAAAAAATGATTGTATAATACAAAAGCAGGAAAATGGTATTAGTATGAAATGTGTGTATAGTTCTATGTTATTTCATCACATGTAGATTGGTGTAATCACCACCACAATCAGATATATGTAATAATGAGGCTGAAGAAACACAAACGCAAAACTGGAAGCGTTGAAAATAGGAAGGCATAGCAAGCTAACCTTAGTGAATGATAACATAGTCACTCTGTTTAAATTTCAGAACTGACTATGAAATCCCTGGCATCCAGGGTGAAAAGGAGAGCATGATAAATGGAATAGCTTTCCTTATTAGAAAGGAGGATGCCTGCCAGTTCTTCAGTGAAGAGAACTTTTCCGCTGGTGTTAAATCTAAAAGAAATAACTCTGCAAAGTTTTACACAGACCGAACTGATGTAACGGTTAACGTTCTGAGCAATTCTGAGCAATATTTCTATAGAAAAAGCAAACACAGGTGTTGCCTAACTGGCTATTTTTCTTTGTGACTCTTAGTCACAAGTCCAAAAGCAAACTATTAAAGCACAACTCCATAAAGCTAACAAATAAGACACGTTAGGTGGCTAGCACTTCGATACAGCATAAAGAAGGCTACGGAGTGGGGGGTGGGGGGGGTTTCTATGGTCAATATTAGTGTGACTCAGCATCTATTTCTGGTTTTCCTTTTCAGCCTTTTTGTGAATGAATGAGGTCATGTGACCAGTTATGGCCAATGAGTTGTGAGTATGGCACTTTATATTTTCAAAAGAAGGCTTCTCCTAAAATATGACACTGACATTCCTCTATCAGGAGATTGCGTCTAGCTTTCCTCCCATTGAACTGCAATGGGTGGGCTTTACAGAAGTGATGGTGTGTGACCTCAGACGTTAGCTTCTGCCTGGCCCCCCTTCAATTAATCTCTTTTTATCTCTCTCTTCTTGCATTTTTATGAGTCCTGTGTCAACATGTAAGAAATTCAGCCATCCTGAAGTAGTCATGCTGGAGAGAATACATAGAGAAACAGCATAGAGATAAAGAATTCTGCCCAAGGCACCCCAGCTGTTTCAGTGCAGAGCTCTTCAAGTCATTCAGGCTTAGGACCCATATATGCGAGTAAAGAAGCCCTGGAGATAACTGAGCCCCAGTCATCTTCTCACTATGATTTCAAGGAAGGAGGTTAACTTAATATTTATTTAAAAGGAAATATAGAGCAAATTACTTAGGCTTCCTAGGTCTAGAAGAGTAATTGAATTGCAAACTCCTATGCTATTTGCAAGTGTTGGTGAAGAAATATGTAACAGTATCCCGTATACTAGAATCAATTTTGAAACATCTTAGAGATCAGGCTTCACCTGAAATATTAGGGAAAAAGAATCACCCATTCTTATAGAAGGTCCTCTTTTGAATAATCTCTGTGGAGGAAAAAACTACAAAAACAATTTCAACAAATAGTTCTGATAATTTCAGTCATAATGACTTTTGTTATCAGTGCTACTTTTCGGAAGTTTGTTTTTTTCATTCTTTGTGTCTAATTGTTTTTTAATGCTTTCTTCTTTTGTTTTATCTTCTGGACCATAGTTGATTATGAGTACCTGGTTTATCATAAAAGAGCATATTTTAGGGCCGAATAAGACTTTATTGATCATCTTGGCCTAAATCCTAGATATTATGACAGAGGAAATTTGAGATCTAGGACTTTCCCAAGGGCATGGCTTAATTGTAACCCTGGGCACCCGACTGGCCATGCTCTCTGTCTTCAGAGACATCACTGACTTGATGACTATGCCATGAACAGCCTTTGCAGAGATGACCACGTGGCATCTGAGTATTCCCCAAAGGCTGGGCAGTAGGAAAAGAAGAAAATGCAATTGCCCCTCTCTGCCGGTCACCCGTGGGTATCACCCTGCACATTTCTCTGAATAGCTCCTCCCTGCCCCCAAACAGAGATGTAATCAACATTGATAAACTGGCTACCCAACGCTTACTTCCAATATGACTGTGATATTTTAGAAAAACAGGAAATGTCTCTTCTGGTAAAATGCAGAATGTATTAAATGATAATGATGTATAATAACTGGTTACTAATCCCTGAAGAGAAAAATATTGTCTCCTGTATTTTGTCCTATTTGGGTAAAATAAGTATATATTTTTTAATTTATTTATTTTTGGCTGTGTTGGGTCTTCGTTTCTGTGCGAGGGCTTTCTCTAGTTGTGGCAAACAGGGGTCACTCTTCATCGCGGTGCACGGGCCTCTCACTGTCTTGGCCTCTCTTGTTGCGGAGCACAGGCTCCAGACGCGCATGCTCAATAGTTGTGGCTCACAGGCCTAGTTGCTCCGTGGCATGTGGGATCCTCCCAGATCAGGGCTCGAACCCGTGTGCCCTGCATTAGCAGGCAGATTCTCAACCACTGCGCCACCAGGGAAGCCCAAATAATTTTTAAACCTATAGCTATTAATGTCTTTTTAATAATATTCTGTTCAAAATCACACAAGTTCAGAGTTCTAAAACTGGTTGTATCTTATGAATCTCTGATAATGTATTCCTCATTCTTGTTTTTGAAAAAGTTAGATTTGAGGAGATTTACACATGCTCAAAACATCATTAAATCTCATATTCTCAGAGACCTTTCCTTATCACCTCTGCTCCCTTTCAATATAAAATAGCCCTCCCATTAAATACTCTCTAGTCACACTAAATTTGTCTTTCAGAGCTTTCCTCTAAAGCTGTTATGCTGTTGCTTATTACAATTTTATATTTCTCTGACACCGGTCTGTAAGATCTATGAAGGCAGGGACAATGTCTGTCAACTTCATCATTATAGGTTTGAGAGTAGTTGTTGTAAGTGTTTGTTAAATGAAGGAAGCATTGCCCTTCAGCTCTAATATTATCATTTGTAGGTTTCCTCTTCTTGAATAGATGATTAATAAGAAAACTTATGGAATATTATTATAGTTAAGACAATATAAGAAATCATACAACAGACTCAGAAGAAATCATAGACTTATAATATAAATGATAAGTGCCATAAGAGTTGAGTAGGTAGCACCATCCCTTCAGGAACATGTTTAGAGAATATTCAAGTAGAAATTTGGGCCTTGACAAATGGATGGGGAGATGAGTAGGAAATATATTGACAGTGGGAAAAAAATGGCATAAACAAAATCAGAGAGAGAAATAGATGTTCTACACGTAGCAGGGAAGTTTTATGGTTTTTCATTTTTGGAGAAAATATTCTTATAGGGACGTCATGAATATGAACTTTGAGAGGTCATTTGGGGGATGATTGGAAGCTTTTGAATGCTAGAGTCCAACCTCTGTGTCATAAGCATCAGAAACCACTGTATGTTTTGAACAAGCAAGTGGCATGATGAAAAAGTTCTACCAATATGTTCTTAGTAGCTTAATGCAAGATGGATTGACTAGACAAAGCTCAGAGGGAGAAATGAGTAACATGTTGAAATGTCATAAGCAGGGTAGAGGTAGTTGAAATAAAAAGGAAGGTTATATGTGACATGCATTGTGAAATATAATAAAATATTAAAAACCAATGTGGATTATAGATGGAGATAGATGGTAAGAGAAAGGAATAGGCAAAGAAGGTACAACAACTGGAAAGACTGTAATAAAACAAATGGAATGTGGGAAGCCAGGTATAAGAGATCATTTGTGTAGACCAAGTGATAACTTAGAGATACTGAATTATCATTGACAATGTGATGTCCAAGTGGCTGTATTTTGTAGGCAAAGGTATTATAAGATGAGCTTACAAGGGTAAAGTCAGTGGTAGAAGTCTTTGCTCAGATTAGGCACTGGTCAGATTTTGTAAAGGCTCCATATATCTTTGAAAATAATCAGTGTTCCCTAACAGTTAAGTTAATTGTCCTTTATATTTCTTTTAAATCAATCTTATTGATTATTTTTTTCAAAACTATATCCTTATTAGCTCTGTTGCTGCTTGATTTGTCAAGTATCTGAGAGAGGCATATTAAAACCTTTTTTTTTTGGTAAAGTTTCCATGCACTTTTAAAAATAATTTGTGTTCTTTAAAACTTATGTGCAAATTTGGTGTATTTCTTTTAAATGAAGCTTCTTAATTGTGTTGTTTAAAACTTCCATATTTTCATTACCATTGTGCTGCTTAATCAGTCAAGTTTCTGAGAATTATATTAATAACTCTACCAATTAGTGTCTTTACTTTTAATCATAATTCTGCCAGGTTTTGCTTATATAGTTTAGGATTATGTTGTATCCAAGTTCAAAATTTTAAATTTCTGGGGCTGCAGTGGTTGAGAATCTGCCTGCTAATGCAGGGGACACGGGTTCCAACCCTGGTCTGGGAGGATCCCGCATGCCGCGGAGTGACTGGGCCCATGAGCCACAACTACTGAGCCTGCGCGACTGGAGCCTGTGCTCCGCAACAAGAGAGGCTGCGATAATGAGAGGCCCGCGCAGCGCGATGAGAAGTGGTCCCCGCTCGCCGCAACTAGAGAAAGCCCTCGCACAGAAACGAAGACCCAACACAGCCAAAAATAAATAAATAAAATTCATAAAAGGCAGAATAGGTGATAGTGTGCCCCGAGCACATTATAAAAAATAAAATAAAATAAAATTTCTGGTGAATTTTTCATGTTATCATTAAGTTAGAAAATTCTTTATCCACAATAGAGTTTATTTTTATCTAACAATATTAATATACAAGATTTGTTTTATATCTTATTTTTACCTCTTTACTTTTAATATGCCGGAGCCAACTTACTTTTAGATGTGTCTCTCATAAACAGTGTATAGCTAGTTTTTTTTAAATCAAAACTGAAAATTTCTTTCTTATAAATGAGAATTTTCTCTTTCAAGTTTTATTTTACTTACTAATGCATTTGGACTTCAACAATTTTTTGGGGGGCGGGTACATGGGCCTCTCATTTCTGTGGCCTCTCCCGTTGGGGAGCACAGGCTCCAGGCGCACAGGCCCAGCAGCCATGGCTCACGGGCCCAGCCGCTCCGTGGCATGTGGGATCTTCCCAGACTGGGGCTCGAACCTGTGTACCCTGCATCGGCAGGCGGACTCTCAACCACTGCGCCACCAGGGAAGCCCCCCAGTACTCTTGACATTATATTTCTCATTGTAAATTTGCATTCTTGTGTAAATGTATCTCCAGGGAGTTTAATTATTCCATATGACCCTCCCCTGCTCCTTCGCAGAGATGCATCCCCTCTTCACCTGGTGAATACACCAGGCTTCTGAGATGAAAGCCATGAAAGCAGAGTTTCAGACCTTAATCCTTGAAGAATTCATCAAGCAGATGTCACCTTGTTTCCTTGATGGCCCCTCTGATCTCACTGCGTGTCCTTCTTTTTCAGACATCCACAGTTACATGTGATTATCATAAATCTTTTACTCACAGTTCTCTTACACTCTCCATTTGAGATCGTGATTAAGTCAGCTGACTCCTAGAGCATCCTCATCCAAGCACAGTTCTTTCCCAGATGCAGCTGGCTCCTCCTGCCTTGAAACCGAATTCAGTACTCCTCATTCTCACCACGAAGCATCCACTTACAGCAAAATCATCTTCCAGCAATGCATATATTTTTTTAACATCTTTATTGAGATATAATTGCTTTACACTGTTGTGTTACTTGCTGCTGTATAACAAAGTGAATCAGCTATATATATATACATATATCCCCATATCCCCTCCCTCTTGCATCTCCCTCCCACCCTCCCTATCCCAGCCCTGTAGGTGGTCACAGAGCACTGAGCTGATCTCCCTGTGCTATGCGGCTGCTTCCCACTAGCTATCTATTTTACATTTGGTGGTGTATATATGTCCATGCTACTCTTTCACTTCATCCCATCTTACCCTTCCCTGTCCCCGTGTCCTCAAGTCCATTCTCTATGTCTGCGTCTTTATTCCTGTCCTGCCCCTAGGTTCTTCAGAAACTTTTTTTTTGCATATTTTTGCATAGATTTTGTAGGGGAAAGCTGGAAAGTCTATGTGAAACCATATAGAAAAAAACCCACTTACTTTGGACCTGTTCATTATTTTTGCACCGCTCAAATGTCAACTTCAGCTGTGCCCAAAGATACCTTCTCCCTGGATGCAGTCCTCACAATTGTCCTCCTTCTGAAAGCCATCACTCCTGACTTGCCACCCCTGAGCTACTCCTAGATCCCTGGGAAGGCATGTCCAGTGATCTGTTGTCACTGTGTGTCCCTTCAGACCTGTCTTTGTGGTGAATAAGACCTTCTCTGTTTCATTTTGCTATGCATACTCTCTCTCACACCCAGGTTTTGCTTATATGAACTGAGATTTCCCCAATTTATATTCTACCTCCTATATCTAACTCCTATGAAGAGAAGCATTTTAATAGCTTTCTATTGCTGCATAACAAATTACCACAAACCTGAGAGCTTCGAGTAACACAAATTTATCATCTCCCAGTTTCTACAGGTCTGAAATTTGAGCATGGCATGTCTGGATTCTCACCTCAAGATCTTGCTGGGATGAAATGAAGGTGTCACTTGGGGCTGTAGTCTCATCTGGGCTCAGGGTTCTCTTCTGAAATCATTGATGTTAGCAGAATTTATCTCACTAAAGCTGTGGGATGGAGATTCCATTTTCCTTTTAGCTAATGGCCAGAGATAACTCCTAGCAAGTAGAGGCTGCGTGTTGTTACTTGTCTCATGTTTCTAATAGGTAGTTTACAACTTATGTTTGCTTTCTTTCAGGCTAGCCAGGGCATGTCTCTTGGACTTTCTCTTCTGTGACCTACCAAGAAAAAACTCTGCTTTTAAAGGGCCCATAAAATGAGGTCAGACCCACCTGGATAATCACCGTACCTCTACTGATTTGAGTATATATATATATATATATATATATATATATATATATCTCCATGGTGGCTGTATCAATTTACATTCCCACCAACAGTATAAGAGGGTTCCTTTTTCTCCACACCCTATCCAGCATTTGTTGTTTGTAGATTTTTGATGATGGCCATTCTGACTGGTGTGAGATGATATCTCATTGTAGTTTTGATTTGCATTTCTCTAATGATTAATGATGTTCAGCATTCTTTCATGTGTTCGTTGGCAATCTGTATATCTTCTTTAGAGAAATGTCTATTTAGGTCTTCTGCCCATTTTTGGATTGGGTTGTTTGTTTTTCTGATATTCAGCTGCATGAGCTGTTTCTAAATTTTGGAGATTAATCCTTTGTCAGTTGCTTCATTTGCAGATATTTTCTCCCATTCTGAGGGTTGTCTTTTTATGGTTTCCTTTGCTGCGCAAAAGCTTTTAAGTTTCATTAGGTCCCATTTATTTATTTTTGTTTTTATTTCCATTTCTCTAGGAGGTGGGTCAAAAAGGATCTTGCTGTGATATATGTCATAGAGTGTTCTGCCTATGTTTTCCTCTAAGAGTTTGATAGTCTCTGGCCTTACATTTAAGTCTTTAATCCATTTTGAGTTTATTTTTGTGTATGGTGTTAGGGAGTGTTCTAATTTCATACTTTTACATGTAGCTGTCCAGTTTTCCCAGCACCACTTATTGAAGAGGCTCTCTTTTCTCCACTGCATATTCTTGCCTCCTTTATCAAAGATAAGGTGACCATATGTTCGTGGGTTTATCTCTGGGCTTTCTATCCTGTTCCATTGATTTATATTTCTGTTTTTGTGCTATTACCATACTATCTTGATGACTGTAGCTTTGTAATATAGTCTGAAGTCA
This sequence comes from Orcinus orca, assembly GCF_937001465.1. Taxonomy (NCBI): domain Eukaryota; kingdom Metazoa; phylum Chordata; class Mammalia; order Artiodactyla; family Delphinidae; genus Orcinus; species Orcinus orca. The sequence continues at coordinate 108,170,976 of NC_064565.1, forward strand.
GGGAGCCTGATTCCTCCAGCTCCATTTTTCTTTTTCAACATTGCTTTGTCTATTCAGGGTCTTTTTTGTTTCCATACAGATGGTGAAATTTTTTTCTCGTTCTCGTTCTGTGAAAAATGCCAGTGGTAGTTTGATAGGGATTGCATTGAATCTGTAGATTGCTTTGGGTAGTAGAGTCATTTTCACAATGTTGATTCTTCCAATCCAAGAACATAATATATCTCTCCATCTCTTTGTATCATCTTTAATTTCTTTCATCAGTGTCTTATAATTTTCTGCATACAGATGTTTTGTCTCCTTAGGTAGGTTTATTCTTAGATATTTTATTCTTTTTTTTGTAATGGTAAATGGGAGTGTTTTCTTAATTTCACTTTCAGATTTTTCATCATTAGTGCCCAGCAATGCTAGAGCTTTCTGTGCATTAATTTTGTATCCTGCTACTTTACCTAATACATTGATTACCTCTAGTAGTTTTCTGGTAGCATCTTTAGGATTCTCTATGCATATTACCATGTCATCTGCAAACAGTGACAGCTTTACTTCTTCTTTTCCAATTTCAATTCCTTTTATTTCTTTTTCTTCTCTGATTGCTGTGGCTAAATCTTCCAAAATTATGTTGGATAATAGTGGTGAGAGTGGACAACCTTGTCTTGTTCCTGATCTTACACGAAATGTTTTCAGTTTTTCACCATTGATAATGATGTTGGCTGTGGGTTTGTCATATATGGCCTTTATTATGTTGAGGTAAGTTCCGTGTATGCCTACTTTTTGGAGAGTTTTATCATAAATGGGTGTTGAATTTTGTTGAAAGCTTTTTCTGCATCTATTGAGACGATCATATTGTTTTTCTCCTTCAACTTGGTAATATGGTGTATCACATTGATTGATTTAAGTATATTGAAGAATCTTTGCATTCCTGGAATAAACCCCACTTGATTATGGTGTATGATCCTTTTAATGTGTTGTTGGATTCTGTTTGCTAGTATTTTGTTGAGGATTTTTGCATCTATGTTTATCAGTGATATTGGCCTGTAGTTTTCTTTCTTTGTGACGTCTTTTTCTGGTTTTGGTATCAGGGTGATGGTGGCCTCGTAGAATGAGTTTGGGAGTGTTCCTCCCTCTGCTATATTTTGGAAGAGTTTGAGAAGGATAGGTCTTAGCTCTTCTCTAAATCTTTGGTAGAATATGCCTATGAAGCCATCTGGTCCAGGGCTTTTGTTTGTTGGAAGATTTTTAATCACCGTTTCAATTTCAGTGCTTGTGATTGGTCTGTTCATATTTTCTATTTCTTCCTGATTCAGTCTCGGAAGGTTGTGCATTTCTAAGAATTTGTCCATTTCTTCCAGGTTGCCCATTTTATTGGCATATAGTTGCTTGCAGTAATCTCTCATGACCCTTTGTATTTCTGCAGTGTCATTTCTTACTTCTCCTTTTTCATATCTAATACTATTGATTTGAGTCTTCTCCCATTTTTTCTTGATGAGTTTGGCTAATGGTTTATCAATTTTGTTTATCTTCTGAAAGAACCAGCTTTTAGTTTTATTGATCTTTGGTATCATTTCCTTCATTTCTTTTTCATTTATTTCTGATCTGATCTTTATGATCTCTTTCCTCCTGTTAACTTTGGGGTTTTTTGTTCTTCTTTCTCTAATTGCTTTAGGTGTAAGGTCAGGTTGTTTATTTGAGATGTTTCTTGTTTCTTAAGGTAGGATTGTATTGCTCTAAAGTTCCCTCTTAGAACTGCTTTTGCTGCACCCCATAGGTTTTGGGTCATCGTGTTTTCATTGACATTTGTTTCTAGGTATTTTTTTATTTCCTCTTTGATTTCTTCAGTGATCTCTTGGTTATTAAGTAGTGTATTGTTTAGCTTCCATGTGCTTGTATTTTTTACAGATTTTTTCCTGTAATTGATATCTAGTCTTTTAGCGTTGTGGTCGGAAAAGATACTTGATATGATTTCAATTTTCTTAAATTTACCAAGGCTTGATTTGTGACCCAAGATATGATCTATTCTGTAGAACATTCCATGAGCACTTGAGAGGAATGTGTATTCTGTTTTTTTTGGATGAAATGTCCAATAAATATCAATTAAGTCCATCTTGTTTAATGTATCATTTAAAGCTTGTGTTTCCTTATTTATTTTCATTTTGGATGATCTGTCCATTGGTGAAAGTGGGGTGTTAAAGTCCCCTACTATGACTGTGTTACTGTTGATTTATCCTTTTATGGCTGTTGGTATTTGCCTTATGTATTGAGGTGCTCCTATGTTGAGTGCATAAATACTTATAATTCTTATATCTTTTTCTTGTATCGATCCCTTGATCATTATGTAGTGTCCTTCTTTGTCTCTTGTAATAGTCTTTATTTTAAAGTCTATTTTGTCTGATATGAGAAGTGCTACTGCAGACTTCTTTTGATTTCCATTTGCATGGAATATTTTTTCCATCCTCTCACTTTCAGTCTGTATGTGTCCCTAGGTCTGAAGTGGGTCTCCTGTAGGCTGCGTATATACAGGTCTTCTTTTTGTATCCATTCATCCAGTCTATGTCTTTTGGTTGGAGCATTTAATCCATTTACATTTAAGGTAATTATCGATATGTATATTCCTATTACCATATTCTTAATTGTTTGGGGTTTGTTATTGTAGGATATTTCCTTCTCTTGTGTTTCCTGCCTAGAGAAATTCCTTTAGCATTTGTTGTAAAGCTGGTTTAGTGGTGCCGAATTCTCTTAGCTTTTGCTTGTAGGTAAAGGTTTTAATTTCTCCATCGAATCTGAATGAGATCCTTGCTGGGTAGAGTAATCTCGGTTGTAGTTTTTTCTCCTTCATTTCTTTAAATATGTCCTGCCACTCCCTTCTGGCTTGCAGAGTTTCTGCTGAAGGATTAGCTGTTAACCTTATGGGAATTCCCTTGTGTGTTATTTGTTGTTTTTCCCTTGCTGCTTTAATATTTTTTCTTTGTATTTACTTTTTGATAGTTTGATTAATATGTGTCTTCACGTGTTTCTCCTTGGATTTATCCTGTATGGGACTCTCTGTGCTTCCTGGACTTGATTAACTATTTCCTTTCCCATATTATGGAGGTTTTCAACTATAATCTCTTCAAGTATTTTCTCAGTCCCTTTCTTTTTCTCTTCTTCTCCTGGGACCACTATAATTCGAATGTTCGTGCATTTAATGTTGTCCCAGAGGTCTCTGAGACTGTCCTCAGTTCTTTTCATTCTTTTTTCTTTATTCTGCTCTGCAGTAGCTATTTCCACTATTTTATCTTCCAGGTCACTTATCCGTTCTTCTGCCTCAGTTATTCTGCTATTGATCCCTTCTAGAGAATTTTTCTTTTCATTTACTGTGTTGTTTATCATTGTTTGTTTGCTCTTTAGTACTTCTAGGTCCTTGTTAAACGTTTCTTGTATTTTCTCTATTATATTTCCAATATTTTGGATCATCTTTACTATCATTATTCTGAATTTTTTTTCAGGTAGACTGCCTATTTTCTCTTCATTTGTTAGGTCTGGTGTGTTTTTACCTTGCTCCTTCATCTGCTGTGTATTTTTCTGTCTTCTCATTTTGCCTAACTTACTGTGTTTGGGGTCTCCTTTTCGCATGCTGCAGGTTTGTAGTTCCCCTTGTTTTTGGTGTCTGTCCCCAGTGGCTAAGGTTGGTTCAGTGGGTTGTGTAGGCTTCCTGGTGGAGGGGACTAGTGCCTGTTTTCTGGTGGGTGAGTCTGGATCTTGCCTTTTTGGTGGGAAGGTCCACATCTGGTGGTTTGTTTTGGGGTGTCTGTGGCCTTATTATGATTTTAGGCAGCCTCTCTGCTAATGGATGGGGTTGTGTTCCTGTCTTGCTAGTTGTTTGGCATAGGGTGTCCAGCACTGTAGCTTGTTGGTCGTTGAGTGAAGCTGGGTCATGGCGTTGAGATGGAGATCTCTGGGAGATTTTCACTGTTTGATATTACATGGAGCTGGGAGGTCTCCTGTGGACCAGTGTCCTGAACTCAGCTCTCCCACCTCAGTGGCACAGCCCTGCCTGATGCCTGGCTGGAGCAACAAGAGCCTGTCCTCCACATGGCTCAGAATAAAAGGGAGAAAAAGTAGAAAGAAAGAAAAAAAGAAAGGAAGGAAGGAAGGAAGGAAGAAAGAAAGAAAGAAGATAAAATAAAATATTATAAAGTAAAATAAATTAACGTTATTAACATAAAAAATAATTATTATGAAAAAATTTTTTTAAATTAAAAAAAACAAAAAAATGGATGGACAGATCCCTAGGACAAATGGTAAAAGCAAAGCTATACAAAATCACACACAGAAGCATACACATACACACTCACAAAAAGAGAGAAAGGGAAAAAATATTTATATCTTTGCTCCCAAAGTCCACTTTCTCAATTTGGGATGACTCGTTGTCGATTCAGGTATTCCACAAATGCAGGGTACATCCAGTTGATTGTGGAGATTTAATCCGCTGCTCTTGAGGCTGCTGGGAGAGATCTCCCTTTCTCTTCTTTGTTCACACAGCTCCTGGGGTTCAGCTTTGGATTTGGCCCCACTTCTGCATGTAGGTCACCTGAGGGTGTCTGTTCTTCGCTCAGACAGGATGGGGTTAAAGGAGCAGCTGATTCGGGGGCTCTGGCTCACTCAGGCCGGGGGGACGGAGGGGCACAGAGTATGAGGTGGGCCTGCGGCTGCAGAGGCCGGCGGGACGTTGCACCCGCCTGAGGCGCACCATGCGTTCTCCCGGGGAAGTTGTCCGTGGATCCCAGGACCCTGGCAGTGGCGGGCTGCACAGGCTCCCAGGAGGGGAGGTGTGGATAGTGACCCGTGCTTGCACACAGGCTTCTAGGCGGCAGCAGCAGCAGCCTTAGCGTCTCATGCCCGTCTCTGGAGTCTGCGCTGATAGCCACAGCTCGCGTCTGTCTCTGGAGCTCCTTTAAGCAGCACTCTTACTCCCCTCTCCTCGCGCACCAGGAAACAAAGAGGGAAGAAAGTCTCTTGCCTCCTCGTTAAAGTCCAGACTTTTCCCTGAACTCCCTCCCGGCTAGCCGTGACACACTAGCACCTTCAGGCTGTGTTCACGCCTCCAACCCCAGTCCTCTTCCTGCGCTCTGACCGAAGCCCGAGCCCCAGCTCCCAGCCCCGCACTGTCCCGGCGGGTGAGCAGACAAGCCTTTCGGGCTGGTGAGTGCTGGTTGGCACCGATCCTCTGTGCGGGAATCTCTCCGCTTTGTCCTCTGCACCCCTGTGGCTGTGCTCTCCGCCGTGGCTGCGAAGTTTCCCCCCTCCACCACCCACAGTCTCCGCCCGCGAAGGGGCTCCTAGTGTGTGGAAACCTTTCCTCCTTCACAGCTCCCTCCCACTGGTGCAGGTCCCGTCCCTATTCTTTTGTCTCTGTTTATTCTTTTTGCTTTTGCCCTACCCAGGTGCGTGGGGAGTTTCTTACTTTCTGGGGAGTCTGAGGTCTTCTGCCAGCGTTCAGTAGGTGTTCTCTAGGAGTTGTTCCACATGTAGATGTATTTCTGGTGTATCTGTGGGGAGGAAGCTGATCTCCGCGTCTTACTCTTCTGCCCTCTTGAAGCTCCTCCTCAGTAAATTTTAAAAGGGTTATTCCCTGGCCACTTATCTAATAACAATGGACTCAGATATTGTATTCAGTTTTGTATGGCGAATTCCCCATACAAAAACTCAATAGTAGACTTCCCTGTGCTCTACAGTAGGTCCTTGTTGGTTATCAATTTTAAAAATAGCAGTGTGTACATGTTGTACACCTGAAGCTAACACGACGTTGTTAATCAACTATACTCCAATATAAAACAAAACTTAGAAAAACTCAACAGTATTCATCACCCAAAGGTACTTATCAATACTTTTCATTTTTCTAGGGAACTGAATAATTTTTTTTTTTTTTTTTTTTTTTTTTGCTGTACGTGGGCCTCTCACTGTTGTGGCCTCTCCCGTTGCAGAGCACAGGCTCCGGACGCGCAGGTTCGGTGGCCATGGCTCATGGGCTTAGCCACTCCGCAGCATGTGGTATCTTCCCAGACCGAGGCATGAACCCACATCCCCTGCATCAGCAGGCGGACTCTCAATCACTGCACCACCAGGGAAGCCTGGGAACTGAATAATTTTAAGAATTATTTTTCACATCAACCGACATGTAATCAAAATGAGTCTTGCATTTCTTCAAGGTAAGTAGTAAAAAAAATACAAGAGAACAAGAATGCTGAGAAAACATAATCAATTATATCCAAAGTTTAAGATTTTTTTCTTTATTTATTATTTATATTCACCTCCCACCTTTTTGTAGCAAAGATAATTGCTACTTGTGATAGTTTGCCATGATCAAGAATCAGAACCTTGCTTGACTGAGCTGTCACTGTCTTGGTTTGCCACCATCCAGGCTCAGAACACTGTTAAAGTGGGCAGACTTCCCACTGTTTACTGAAACGACTTTCTTGTTAACCATGGCAAAATGTCCAGTTCTGAAAATACTCTTCTGAAAACCCCCATGAACTCATTGCAACTCCAGCGTAACGCACATTTAGAAGGATTTCTGTGAGTCTTTTAAAAGTTGTGGTTTATCACAAATTGCCAACAATTCGCCTGCAATGCCGTTTATCAGCACTAAGTTATTTCAGGCGCCCTTCCTGTTAAAGCTTTTAATGTTTGGTGTGACTCCTTATGCTAATGTTATATTTATCACTGGCTTTCTTTGCTCCCATGAAACAAAGCACATTCATAACATCTGAAGACCAGATTATTCTTCAATATTTCATTTAAATTGATTCACTCTAAGCATTTCCTCTATATTCCTATAAATCTGATATGGAGACTGTTTGGATGGATCTGTCACTAAAATGAATCAGATAATGCGTTATACATTAAGGCAAAGTAAATTTAACCTACCGCTAGTAAAAATGGATTTAGATGTGTGCGGGTTTTGTACAACATGCAATCTGTTGTGTTTGATCTCCTCTTTGGAGGTAGGGATAGTCTATGCACAAACACACTAAATGAATATATGTTTATGTAGGCAAATAAATGATCCTTTTCTCTTTTAGCAGCCTCCTAACCCCACCTCTGATCCAAGCAAGGCCATGAGCTCTGGGTGGAGTTCACCTATGCTACTAGGCACAGCCCTTCCACAGATACTCCTAAAAGAGGTATTTACTATATAATTTTGAGAGGGAAAAAAAATGCACAGTTGATCTCTCTACTAACTAAGGTCTATTATGTAGAAAGATTGTGTATTTAAATAAATAGTTTTGGATACTTTTAAAGATCAAATGCAGAGTTCTGCTGAATTTTAAGCATATCGACCATAAGAGCTATATTATCAACTATAGAAATCTTGTTAACTATAGAATTGTAGAGTTATGTCTAGGTTAAAATTCATACATGACTCAACCAGTTAGACTGAGTGAAGGGGTTTGTTCAGTTAAATAGCTGAACTAGTTAAAGCAAAGTTCCAGATAAAGGGGTTGTTGATAATTAAGTTAGTTACAGTGCTTGAACTGTTTATCTATGTGAACATGTACCATTCACGATGCAAAAAGCAGAGCGACTTTGGAAATTAAATCCTAGAATCTTGATTGTACAGTTTGGGGCATATTTGTGTGTGTGTATGTGTGTGTGTGTGTGTGTGTGTGTGTGTGTGTGTGTGTACTCCATAAGATTCATTTATAAAATTACTTTACAAATCTCACAGGAAAGTGTTGACTGGTGCCATTGCCACTTGCTGTGACAACCCATGAGTACAAGAGAAAGAAATCCAGCTCTGAGGCTCTAGATTAATAATGCCCATCCCAGAATGTTTTTTATTGAAAAGCTGGGTGTCTCATTTAAATCATAAACACTATTCTTATGCAACTTGTTAAGAACTGGAGAGGGTCTCCCACATAACATGGAGTTAGTACTAGTATTCTTATGCTAGTCATAAATGTAGTAACCTACAAGGTCATGGAAATAAAGTTCATATTAACTGCATGAGTGAGGAAAATAAGTTTGAAATATAATGCAACTGAATCTACAAACACAGACTGAGTCTTCTACTGAAAACATTTTGAGAGATTTAATAAGAACAACAAAACTAAGATCCAGTCCCTCTTTCTAAGGCAATCACAGTCTAATGACAAAGCCCTAAGAAGGCAATTTTCCTAGTTTAGATGTAGTAGACTAAACAAAGTCCAGGTTTAGGAGATTCAAAAGTAAAGGCAATTATTTCTTCAGTAGATCTAAAAACATATATCTCTTCACTTCTAACAACAAAATGCTAGTAGTCTTTTTCTAAAATTTTAACTTTTTGTATAAAATTAAGACTCATTCTTATTCAGTGTAATCTACTTTATTTTTCAGGTGCAGGAACCTACCCTGTGGTCTGTAAGGGATTTGATCATTGTTTCACACCTATTTCACAGCTTCAATGATAATATGAAACAGAAAAACTGTCAAAGAAGTGATGTAATTTGAGTATCAAAAACGTGGAATTTAATAATTTATGCTTATATTTTATTTATGTTCTAATATTTTATTCTTATTTAAGTAATATTTTCTTATTTGGGTTTTCTTACTTTTGATTATGGTGAGATTTGAGCAGGCTGATTCTCTATGAACAATTTTATTTCTGGCAGAATGCCCTATTCATAGTGTTTCATTTCTGGAAACAATACTGTGATCCCCGTTAACCATCACCCTCGGAATGTAGGTTATAGCACTATCAAATATTTTGTCTACATTTTTAAAGAGTAAGTTCCCTTTGATTTGATGTAAGAGACGTTTGGTGTAAGAGCTACTACATAGTACAGAATAAAGTGTATGTCTGTGGAAAACGGACACTTTGGTATAGAATTTGGAGTTTTATCTCTGAAATATAAATCCCCAGTGTAATAAATCATTTGTAAACTCTGTACTTTCAAAACATAAGCCCATTTTATCTTGTGTGTGTGTGTGTCTCTGTGTGTGTGTGTGTCTGGTTTATCTAGCTACCTATCTGCACTTTTTCAGAAAAAGACTCATGTTCAAGGCAACTTGTTTTCACATTTCTCTGATGTTAAGTCTCTTTGGATGGAAGATTTTTTCCCCCTTGTTCATGTTTTTATAGTTGTTTTAATCAAGCTACATGTTATTAAATCTATAGTTAGAGAAATCTTTGTCAATACAAACCTATGAAACACAGACTATAATAATTATGTGTCCAGAGTCCAGAAAACTGGCAAACTGAGTAATATCCACAATGGTCAGCTGAGAAATTGAGCCCATTCCTTTACTCATATTAATTTGATATCACTGTGTTTGTTTTCCCCCAAGATATGAGCTAAACTCCAGCAAATGGTTTTTAATTTGTAAGTTCATGGACAGAAAATAGGTTAGGAAGCATATGGATAGTATCTTAAAAATCATTGTTAAAATTTGATTTTTCTCTAATCTCTATCCCAGCCTCCAAGGACTATATTTCATACAAAAAAACTTGTTGTTCATAGTTTCAAAGGAAATACCTTTATTTTTTCAAGTGCCTCTTAGATGCCAAACCCTATGCAAGATATTTAAAGTGCAGCAGAGAATAAGAAAATACAATGCTTTCCATCATGCAGCTTTGAGTCTAAAGTAAAATGGTTTATGGAAAAGATGAGACACAAGGAGACTAGTTAGTCCAAACTTACCATGCTGTGAATGTTCACAAAATTGTTTTTATGACTCAGTATAAATGAGGCAAAGGCTTAGATATTTAATATTAACTTGCAGCATATCCCTAAATACTGATTTTAGCCTAGTGCACAACCCATATGTGTGTGTAGGCAGACAAGAGTAGGATATCATGTGATGATACATGTGAAATGTTTAGCTTTGTGAAATGTTTAAACTTAGTGAAATGTTTTTGTTTTTTGGACAAGATATTATTAAATTTCAAATTTAATTATGTGGGTATTGACAAGAGCTTTAATTTAAAGGTAGACTCTTCTACAATTTGGAAATTTATCATTCCTCCTAAGAAAATGTCACAAGAGAGACATTTGTTAGAATGCTCAGAAATCCATGTGGGACAAATTCTGATCCATGGAGAAAGAGCAAAATCTTTAAAGGAATTTAGTACTTGCCCTTCCATTTCTCCTGGGAGTATTTCAGCATCCTCGTAATCTCGTTTGCCATCTTCTCTCCCTCCAAAAAGTTTCAGCAATACTACCTATTTTTATCATAAAAACAAAGTCATCCCATTCTTGTCTTAAGTCCCTGGAAGAGTCTTATCTCATCTGCTGTAGTTCTATCCTCCTGGTTATCCCTATTCATTAAAAGGGTCACCCACTTCAGATGCCTTACTCTGATTAAGCAATGTCTGAAAGCAAGAACCCTTCCCCATACAAGATTTTAAGAGGTCAGCACAGCCAATACTATATATTTACAAAAATATTTCATTTCCCTTTTGTATATACATCTCTGTGTTTCCCAACTTCTCTTGCATCTGGCCCCTGAAATGTGAAAAAAAGTAATATTTATTACTTTCAAACCAGACCTGGCTATAAAGCATCCTGCACAATCTTCCATGCTCTTTCTCCTCAGACTAAATAGCTGGAACTGAAGGATTCCAAGATGGTGGAGCCGTATGTTGAAAGGAGTCCAGGTCTCTGAATCACTGGCTCAAGAAGAGCTGTCCAGGAAAGCTACCCAATCCTCATTGGTTTGAGCAAGAAATAGGCTGTCCTGAGGTTTCTAGGTTTGTTAAACTGTTTGTTTAACTGTCACCCCTCCAAAAAAAAACCGCATCTAACCTGCAATCTCTTGAATAATTCTGCTTTTAAATTTTGTTTTCACTCTTTAGGCAGCTCATCTTTCAGGCAACATTTTCATATGCTAAATGTATGTTACAAATGTAAGTAACCTGATAGAACTTTCAGAGTTTATTTAAGTCATTGTACAACTGGACTCCAAGTAGAAAAGTCTTCACTCTTGAGGTCTTCATCCCCAAGCCATTCACTCATTAAAGGCATAGTTCCTGAGTGCTTATTCTGGGCATGCAGAGCAGTGCCCTAGATGCCATTTCTCTAGAAGAATAATTTTATTACTTCTATACACACAATTTGCCCTTATGTCTTGTTAACTGATAAACTCAGCCTAATTATGCAAAAAGATCATTTAACCTAAACTTGCCTGGGATTACATCACAAAATTTTCTACATTAACTGAAAGTGTATTTTCTTTAATTTCCTCCCTGAATACTCTTCAGTGTTAGTTCTAAGCTAAGCCAACTGCTTCTTCAATCTGAATAAGGGAATAAAATGGTTCTTATTCTGATGATTAGTTGACAGTCAAGGCTTCTTGGAAAAGAATATCTAGAAATGTATTAACTCCATCACTTGGCTTCTCTTTGCTTCCTGAGGTTGATATGTAGACTCACTCTGTGTCATTTCAGATGTCCTTCTCTATGGTGCACTTCATACTGCTGGACAAAGGCAAGGCTGCTGCAAGGCAGGGGCTTCGCCAACAACACTGAAGCTGAGTAGAGTGACAGAGGCTTGATCAACTTGTCTCTTACCCCACTTTTGGTGATTTGGATCTTTATACCTGGGACCATTTTTAAAGTTACTGTTTTCTCTTAGAGAGTATGAAAATAGTTTAAAGACCATAATACTTTTTATTACTTTCAGTATTTTAACTTCATACTGCTTTGCAAAACAGACAACTCAGTACTTTTGCATCCTCTGAAAATAGTTTGTTTTGTTTATTCATTAAGAAAGGTTGCCCTTCTATGACACATGGTAGACTTAGTTTGTTGAATTTTGTAAAGTTCAGTTATTCTAACTAGAATACAGAGTTCTCTGTAAGATATGTTGTAAGTTTTCACAAATCATTTCCATCACATTAGGATTCATTTTTCAGTTATTTGATGACTAGATGTCTATCTTTGGCAATAAACAGAGTTCACATTAACAAGATAGCCAAATTTTACTGGTCCTAATGTACTTATATCACATTAAATTTTGGATCCCACAAACCAACCCCCCTATATGATTTAAGAAGCAATACCATTTTTTAAAAAATAATTTCCCCTGCCTATCCTCAGAGGTTTTCTTTGCCTAGAAAACCTTTTCTGTCACCACTGCTGTGGTCCCCTGTGACACTGGTGATGAACACAGCAAGGATAACATTTACAAAATGTCTGAGGGCTTACAAAACCTCAGACCTTAAAAGTGAAGGCCACTTTGCTATCTCCTGTCTCACTGAGGCAGTTCCAGTCTGTTATCATCGTCATGCTCATCACAGGGAGGGACAGAAACAGTAACGGGATTTCCAAGTCTCACTATTTCCCTTCCACAGCTTATAAGTGCTCTCTCCTTGAAGGATCCTCCCATGTACCTGAGGCTCCTGGTACAATGCTTCTCTTCTCCTTCTACCTTCTCCACTCACCTGCTTCTCTCCATCCTGCTCTGTTCATAAGTGTGTCCATTATGACCAAAACAGCCTGTTTCAGGTGGAATCCACACTAAGGCCTTACCCTATTTCTGCCTCAGATGCAAATATACTCATTTTCTTTCTTTAATACCAACTGTCTTTTCATGGATTATAAATCCTGTGCAGTAATGAGTGAAATGTATGATTCTTCACTCTTAAGATTCAAAGTTTAGCCTGCAAAGGGATTATCTGGGAACTTGTTTAAAATGTGGATGAAATATTTACATTTTTGACAAGAACTAAGATAACTTTAATTCAGGGTATTCAAGCCTACGTTTTTAGATAAAATGCTAGTTGCAGTATAATATTGTTGACTGTTTGGAGCATAATATAAAATTGCATTAATTCTTTCTATAATGCATTTTTGTTTCTTTTTTCTTTAGTAACAGTGTTTTTGCTTAATAAGCTACCCTGTTATTTGTTGCAGACCCATTTAGGATCTTTATGTCTTCCTGCTGGATTGGTCCTCTTACCATCATGTAATGTCCTTCTTTTTCTCTAGCCATTTTCTTTGATCTGAAGTCTATTTATCTTTTAATTGGTATGTTTAAAGCATTTACATTTAAAACAATTTCTCATAAAGAAAAGATTGTTTACATTTTATCATTTGTTTTCTGTTTCCTCTCTTTCTAATTTCTTTGTTTCTCTTTTATTGTCTTCCTGTGGGTTTCTTGAACATATTTTAGCAATCTATCTTATTAATATACAGAATTTTTGAGTATGTCATTTTGTATAGTTCTTAGTGATTTCTCTATACTTGTATAACTTATCATAATCTACTGGCAACAACATCATACCACTTTGAAGCAAGTATAGAAAACTTACTTCCATTCAGGTCCTTTTATTTTCTCAACATTTAAAAATATAGCTGTCTTATACACAAAAATAAAATCAAAATGGATTAAAGACCTAAATGTAAGGCCAGACACTATAAAATTCTTAGAGGGAAACATAGGCAGAACATTCTATGACATAAATCACAACAAGATCCTTTTTGACCCACCTCCTAGAGAAATGGAAATAAAGACAAAAATGAACAAATGGGACCTAATGAAACTTAAAAGCTTTTGCACAGCTAAGGAAACCATAAAAAGACAACCCTCAGAATGGGAGAAAATATCTGCAAATGAAGAACTGACAAAGGATTAATCTCCAAAATATACAAGCAGCACATGCAGCTCAATATCAAAAAAACAAACAACCCAATCCAAGAATGGGCAGAAGATCTAAATAGACATTTCTCCAAAGAAGATATACAGATTACCAACAAACACATGAAAGGATATTCAACATCACTAATCATTAGAGAAATGCAAATCAAAACTACAATGAGGTATCACCTCACACCAGTCAGAATGGCTATCATCAAAAAATTTAGAAACAATAGATGCTGGAGAGGGTGTGGAGAAAAGGGAACCTCTTGCACCATTGGTGAGAATGTAAATTGATACAGCCACTATGGAGGATAGTATGGAGGTTCCTTAAAAAACTACAAATAGAACTACCATATGACCCAGCAATCCCACTACTGGGCATATACCCTGAGAAAGTGATAATTCAGAAAGAGTCATGTACCACAATGTTCATTGTAGCTCTATTTACAATAGTCAGGACATGGAAGCAACCTAAGTGTCCATCAACTGATGAATGGATAAAGAAGATATGGTACATATATATAATGGAATATTACTCAACCATAAAAAGAAACAAAATTGAGTTATTTGTAGTGAGGTGGATGGACCTAGAGTCTGTCATACAGAGTGAAGTAAGTCAGAAAGAGAAAAACAAGTACCATATGCTAACACATATATATGGAATCTAAAAAATTTTTAAAAAAATGTTCTGAAAAACCTAGGGGCAGGACAGGAATAAAGATACAGATGTAGAGAATGGACTTGAGGACAAAGGGAGGGGGAAGGGTAAACTAGGACGAAGTGAGAGAGTGGCATGGACATATATACACTACCAAATGTAAAATAGATAGATAGTGGCAAGCAACCACATAGCACAGGGAGATCAGCTCGGTACTTTGTGACCACCTAGAGGGGTGGGATAGGGAGGATGGGAGGGAGAGATAAGAGAGAGGAGATAGGGGGAGATATATATATATATATATATATATATATATATATATATAGCTGATTCACTTTGTTATAAAGCAGAAACTAACACACCATTGTAAAGCAGTTATACTCCAATCAAGATGTTAAAAAAAAGTATATATATATCAATCAGAAAAAAAATATATATATATAGGTGTCTTAAGTATTTTCACTATATTCACTGAGTATTACATCAGACAATGCTACATTTTTTCTCCAGCCATCAAATGTGGTTTAAGAAGCTAATCAGAAGGACAGACTCTCATCCCTATTTTTATAAATTCCCATGTTCTTCTTTTCTTTTTGAAATTTCAAGTATCCTTCTGTTATCATTTATTTTCTGTTTAGAGAACTTCAGTCATTCTTTAAGGGTTAGTTTGCTGGCAAAAAAATTCTTAGTTTTTCTTCTTCCAAGAATGTCTTGATTTCTACTTCATTCCTGAAGTATATTTTTGCTGGACATTGACTTCTGGATTGACAAGTTCTCTTTTTTGAGATACAAATGATGACACAGTTCTCTGCAATTTCTGAAAGTTTTTCTTCTTATTTTTCTTCTATTAAGAAACATTTCTGAAACCAATATCATAAGTTTTGCTGGAGGACTCATATGTTCATGTACTGCAGGGGAGGATCCCACAGAGAAGCAGAGGTGAAATATAAAACAGCCGCAGAGAGTGAAGATTGATTGGAACAAGGGCTGAGAGGAAGTGGAAAGGATTATATTGAACTGAAGTGGGTACACTTCCTCCTCTTGGACTGGAGGGAGGATGGGAAGAGATACACACAGAGATTGGAGTGTTTTCTGAGTTGGTTTTTCCCTGTGTGCTCTCTTAATGCAACTTGAATTCTTATGTATATATTTTTATACGCTAGATACTAAACTGTAATCCAACTACTACTAAAGTTCTCATTTATAGAAATATCTATCTTTTCCACTTCTGGATAAAAAAAAAAACCTACAAAATTATAGAGACTGTATGAAACATGAAATAATCCTGAATAATTTTCAAGGATGATTTAACCGCACCCAATAATTGCCTCACACTCTGTCTTTAAAACCTAACCTTGGGTTAGATGAGACTCCACTGTATTTCTTTTTTGGTGCCTGATTTGAAGAATCTTGCTAACATTAAAAAAAAAATTGTCATGAACTAGTTATATGTACATTAGCCTTAGAAACATAAAGACAGAGATAAAACACTATTTTTGGCTATAAAAGGGGAAAATATTAAGAAGTCTTCTCAGTATTGCACAGAAAACCATTATTAGGGAAAAATATGAGGCAGATCTACTTATTGAAATTTTAATTTTCTTTTTTGGACGATGCTGCTTCGAGTAATAGGACTTGGTAGTTTTAAAAAAAATCAACAGAATGTACACATCAAAATGAACTATATTTACTGTAGAGCGGAGGTCCACAACCCCCCGGGCCGTGGACTGGTACTGGTCCATGGCCTGTTAGGCAGCGGGCCGCAAAGCATGAGGTGAGCAGCAAGAGCGCCAGCAAAGCTTCATCTGCAGCTCCTAATCACTCGTATTGCCACCTGAACCATCGCCCCTCTCCTCCCCCTCTCCAACCCACTCTGTGGAAAAATTGTCTTCCATGAAACTGGTCCCTGGTGCCAAAAAGTTTGGGGCCCACTGCTGTAGAACAATCTTACTTGTCTGTGTATCCAGGTTTGCTGCTAATGTGAAAAACCTTTTGGAAACTCGTTTTGGGGAAGGTGTCCAGAATCTGTAGCATGCTCTTTTAAGGAATCTTGATGATGTCAAGGGAAACCAACTGGCTGTGTTGGTGAGCCACACAGGACACTGAGTTGGTAAAGCAAAGGTGAGCTCTGTCAGTTCCCACGAAGGCAAGAGAGAATTGAGTGCTCATTGCGTCTGTCTATCCCAACAGACTCTTGGCTGATGGAGTGAAGGTGCCATATTTTATTAATTTCAGTGTTTCTGGCATAGTTCCTGGTACATAGCAGACATACCATGAATGACTGTTGAATTCCATGTTCTTAATTAAAGTCTTGGTTAATGGTCCTAATAATTTGAAATGACAAAAATGGTTCTCTGGCCATTTGCAAATAAGCATGAGGTGATTTTTTTTTTCTCAAATGTGCACACTATTTCCCTACAGAACATATATTCATAATGTACTATACATTTTGACAGAATACTATTTTCTGACCCCATCCTCTCCTTGTGGTGCAATAGTCTTATGGGGATTATCCATGATTGATAGTTGGATTCATTTTCCAACTAGATACCTGGATCCAAATGAATGATTTAATATTTTTGACCCCTTAAAATGTAATGAAAAAACCTGTCATGGGTAATAAGTTGCAATAAAGTGTTTGAGCACCTAAAATGGCAAGCTATCTATGATTTCAGACTTCAATTCTCCTGGATTTGAGTTATATAGTTAACTAAGCTAAGGATGGTGTGTGTTAAGAAACAAAAGGTAATAATTTTAGCAAATATTATAATCAACATCAACAACTAAAACCATCCCTTTGTTTTATGTTAAAATACTAAAATAATTATTCTTTTCAAGACCAGTGCACCAGAAACCATGGGGTATAATCTGCAGTCTCCTTTCTTTGCTGATTTCTTGTCTCCTTTGTCAGCTTGTTTTGCTTTGTTTTGTCTTGATTCAGCTCTGACATTCTCTTATGTATTAATCAAAATCATATTATATAACACTTTGAACAAACCTTGATTGCTAGGGTAACTCAACAAGCTTTATCAACAACTGATTTTTTGGTGGGGTAATCTTAAAACTGTAAAATTTGCAATCACAAAATTTAAGTTTTTCTTTAGCATGTTCTGGATTTATATTTAAAGAATCAGAGTGCTTTCCTAGACGTAACCCAGAATCAAAAGTTTTATTACACTGGTAAATGTGATTTTCCACTTCAGAATAGTTCCTTTTTCAAGTCTGTGTTTTACGTGGTTATTTGTTACTGAGACAAACAGAATGAGTAAATCAATACAAATGGCCCTTGAGGTCTAGAGAGACCATAAGAAAGTGTAGCATCATTAAACTAAATTACAGACAAGCACTTAAGGAGACAAATGAGTATTTTCTTACCATAAGTCCTCATTTTTTTATGGTGAGGATGATTGAAAATGATTGCCAAACATGCATGGTACCAGGAACAAGGCTTCTGTGGGAGTGTCCCGATAGTTAGGCTTAACTTAGTTTCTATGTCTGTTTTAATCAGATAGGAAAGTATAACCTAGGGAGAGGTGGAACACTGATAGTGTTTTTCTAAGCCCCGATCTCCATCTGGTTTTAGGAAAAATGTAATATAATGTAACTCAGGAAATCTAATAATCAGTGAGATGAGAGTAAGGGTAGCAGAGGTCAGCTAGCGGACATGAGTATAACACTTTCATTCCAAACCTGGGCCATGGGGTGAGCTAGGAGAAGACAGACACCGGAAGAGTGAAAGTGAAATAATACTAGAACACAGTCTCAGTCAAGGGTTTCCTTCCTTTTCTCTAGGAAAAGTGCTCCCTAATGCCCAGATTTATGTCATCAACTCCCCTACAGCAGATGAAAACAAAGACAGAGGGATTAAACTAATATTCTACAAACTGAATACAGGCCCAAGAGCTAGAACCCAGGGAATCATCTTAAAACAAACAAACAAAAAAACATTTTGAGGAAATGTATCTCAAAAGAAAGAAGAATAAATTGCCTAGAGTATTTTAAACTCAGAAAAGCTCAGGGAATAAATGACTTGTGGTTCTGAGCAATACCACATGTATGACATGTCCTCCAGAAATGGCAGTTTAGAGCAGTGGTCACTGTACTGCAGATTGCAACTGTCCCTGGAAGAAAAGCAAAATAATTTAATTAACCTTCTTGTATGAGGTATTTAAGCTTAATATTAGAAAAAAATCACTTGCATTATAATTATAAAGTAATTATGGGATTTGAGGCCCTCCACCCAGGATATATATTTTATATGAGCAATTTTAAGCCTAAATATGAGATGTATCAAACAAAATATTTTAATATAAAAATGATGTTCATGATACAAATACACAGATTTCGGTTTTAACATGAACCCTTTATGGAAAGTTCAAATTCTTTATAGCCTTTGTGAAAGACAGTATTCAGCAAAAGGTTATGCTCTTTTGCCCATACTGGTTACTGGATTCTTGAATTTGGAGGAATCATTTTATATATATATCTTTGTCACTGCTGGCTGTTATTTTGACAGATTAAATGGGAATTGAATAGACAATTTTATCTCACTAAATTGAAAGCGTTTTTTATTGGTTGTAAATGACATTGAGCTACACTTCTGCAAAGCACATAAGAGTGGTTTATGACTTTTCGAGGAAGAAGATTCCATTCGATGGGCTTACTGAAAATTTGTCTTCAGTATAACAATTCCATTATATGTGAAAAAATATAACATTTAAAGAAACTAAAACAGAGATGAATTATTTTTATTTGTCCTTTGACAGCTATGGTAGAGATGTCGAGCACTCACACATATGTGTTTCTCCTCTCTTTTCAGGTTTCTGAAAGGATTCATTTTGTTATCTTTGCCCTAGGTATCACTGTGCAATTGTTTCTGGTCAAGGAGTTGTGACTATGGGTCGCTTCCAGGCTAAAGCATTTAGTTGCTGGTATGAATTCCCCAGTACTCTTCTTCTCTTCTCTGACAGTCATGGAAAAAGGCATGTTCAAATGGTGAAATAACAGTTTGAAAGATCATGGATCAGCAAATTGCTACTTGGAGAACAGTTGCCTGAGAGAGTTACCCAGATGCATGGGGGACTTAGCATTAGCAAGAAATAAACCTTTGTAATTTGAAGTCACTAAGATTTTAGCACCACCTAGAACGTAGTAACAAATACAACTTTACATGGCACTTTTTGTTTCATGATATTTCCATGTAGAGCCTAATGTAAAAGTGTTTGTGTTTTGATACGGTATTAAATTTAATTTGCCAAAGCTGGTTAGGACCTGAGACAAAACTAAATAATAAAAGTGAACATCATGACCAAAGTTAGCAAAATCTGAGTCTCATCTTAATGCAACAATTTGGGGTATAAAAACATGGTGCCAGAGGGTTATTTCTTCAAATATTGGTGTGGCAGCTATCTTTCTTAGTAAGGAATCTCCTACCCATATAAACAGAACTTTTGTGAGCAGTACACTTTACTATGTCAATATTCTGTAACAGCCAGCAACTCTGATTTACAGGGTATTAGAGTTGGCAGAGGGATATGAAGAGACACCCTGAGGATAATGTTTGGGTGTCTTATTTCTGGAGGGCAGGAAGTAACAAATACAGCCAAGGGAAACCCACTCCATGCCAGCAATCCTTGGGGACTTTTGTGGAATTCAATTTTTTATATTCATGTTTCTATTACTTTTATAGTGCATTTTAAAATAGAAAATTTTGAAAAATAAATTTTCCTTTCCTGAGAATGAAATATTTTTCAGAGAAGAGTTTTTATAGAGTTTTTCTTCATTTGGAAGCATTTGCACTTATGAGAACTGTAGGGAACTTTGGGAAATTACAAAAGCCATGTGAGAGAGGAATTTTGAATACCAAACTTGCTTGTTACTTTGGGTTATTCTGTCTGAAGAAGAAAACATATTTGGTTGACTCTCTTAATATCTTCTTGAAAACTTATTTGTTGGAAAGTTCTGAGGTGATGATATAACTGCAAAACCCTCATTAACATCATACCTGTATTCACACTGTCTTCTATTCTTGGTCTTATGTCTCTCCCCTTCATCAAGTCTTTTTAGGTGGGAATACAGACATTCTGAAATTGACTGCATAAAAGCAGGGACTATTTTTACCTTGTTTTATTTCTTTTTTCTTAAGTGTGTGTGTGTCTGTGTGTTTATGCACTCGTGTGTGTTTATAAGTAGGATAGAGAAGAGGAAAAAACATTTTCAAAGTCATGTGTTGGGAAGGCAGAATAATGCCTCTCACAAAGGTGTCCACATCCTAAACCTTAGAAACTGTGAATATGTTATGTTACATGACAAAGGGAATTAAGGTTGCTCATGGAATTAAGCTTGTTAATCTATTGAACTTAAAATAGGAAAGATTATCCTGGATTTTCTGGATGGTCCTAAGGTATTCGCAAAGGTCTTCAAATGTAGAAAAGGGGGGCAGAAGAACGTCAGTGTCACAGTGTTCTGATGTGAGAAAGACTGAACCCACCTGATGGCTCTGAAGGTAGAGGAAGGGGACCATAAGTCAAGGAATGTGAATGATCTTCAGAGGCTGAAAAAGGCAAGGAAATGGATTCACAATTGGAGGCTCCAGAAAGGAATGTAGCCCCAATGCCACAATGACTGTAGCATAGTGAGACCCATGACAAATTTCTCTTTAATAGAAGTGAGATAATACATTCGTGTTTTTTTTTTAACATCTTTATTGGAGTATAATTGCTTTAAAATGGTGTCTTAGTTTCTGCTGTACAACAAAGTGAATCAGCCATATGTAAACATGTATCCCCATATCCCCTCCCTCTTGTGTCTCCCTCCCACCCTCCCTCTCCCACCCCGCTAGGAGGACACAAAGCACTGAGCTGATCTCCCTGTGCTATGCAGTTGCTTCCCACTAGCTATTGGTTTTACAGTTGATAGTGTATATATGTCCATGCCACCCTGTCACTTCGTCTTAGTTTAGGCTTCCCCCTCCCCATGTCTTCAAGTCTATACTCTACATCTACATGTTTACTCTTGTCCTTCCCCTAAGTTCTTCAGAACCATTTTACTTTTTTTTTTTTTCAGATTCCATATATATGTGTCAGCATATGGTATTTGTTTTCCTCTTTCTGACTTACTTCACTCTCTATGACAGTCTCTAGGTCCATTCACCTCAATACAAATAACTCAATTTAATTTATTTATATGGCTGAGTAATATTCCACTGTATACATGTGCCATATTTTCTTTATCCATTCATCTGTCAATGGACACTCAGGTTGCTTCCATGTTCTGGCTATTGTAAATATTGCTGCAATGAACATTGTGGAATATGACTCTTTTTGATATATGGTTTTCTCAGGGTATATGCCCAGTAGTGGGATTGCTGGGTCATATGGTAGTTCTACTTTTACTTTTTTAAGGAACCTCCATACTGTTCTCCATATTGGCTGTATCAATTTACATTCCCACCAACAGTGCAAGAGGGTTCCTTTTTCTCCACACCCTCTCCAGCATTTATTGTTTGTAGATTTTTTGATGATGGCCATTCTGACTGGTGTGAGGTGATACTTCATTGTAGTTTGATTTGAATTTCTCTAATGATTAGTGATGTTGAGAATCCTTTCATGTGTTTGTTGGCAATCTGCATGTCTTCTTTGGAGAAATGTTGATTTAGGTCTTCTGCCCATTTTTGGATTGGGTTGTTTGTTTTTCTGATATTCAGCTGCATGAGCTGCTTGTATATTTTGGAGACTAATCCGTTGTCAGTTGCTTCAATTGCAAATATTTTCTCCCTTTCTGAGGGTTGTCTTTTTGTCTTCTTTATTGTTTCCTTCATGGTGTAAAAGGTCTTAAGTTTCTAGGTCTCATTTCTTTATTTTTGTTTTTATTTCCATTTCTCTAGGAGGTGGGTCAAAAAGGATCTTGCTGTAATTTATGTCATTGAGTGTTCTGCCTATGTTTTCCTCCAGGAGTTTTATAGTGTCCAGTCTTACATTTAGGTCTTTAATCCATTTTGAGTTTACTTTTGTGTACAGTGTTAGGGAGTGTTCTAATTTCATTCTTTTACATGTAGCTGTCCAGTTTACCCAGCACCACTTATTGAAGAGGCTGTCTTTTCTCCATTGTATATTCTTGCTTCCTTTATCAAAGATAAGGTGACCATATGTGCGTGGGTTTATCTCTGGACTTTCTATCCTGTTCCATTGATCTATATTTCTGTTTTGTGCCAGTATCATACTGTATTGATTATTGCAGCTTTGTAGTATAGTCTGAAACCCAGGAGCCTGATTCCTCCAGCTCCATTTTTCTTTCTCAAGATTGCTTTGGCTATTTGGGGTCTTTAGTGTTTCCATACAAACTGTGAAATTTTTTGTTGTAGTTCTGTGAAAAATGCCAGTGGTAGTTTGATAGGGATTGCATAGGATTTGTAGATTGCTTTGGGTAGTATAGTAATTTTCACAATGTTGATTCTTCCAATCCAAGAACATGGTGTATCTCAACATCTGTTTATATTGTCTTTAATTTCTTTCATCAGTGTCTTATAATTTTCTGCATACAGGTTTTTGTCTCCTCAGGTAGGTTTATTCTAGGGCATTTTATTGATTTTTTTGCAGAGATAAATGGGAGTGTTTCCTTAATTTCTCTTTCAGATATTTCATCATTAGTGTATAGGAATGCAAGAGATCTTTGTGCATTACTTTTATATCCTGCTACTTTACTAAATTCATTGATTAGTCCTAGTAGTTTTCTGGTAGCATTTTTTAGGATTCTCTATGTATAGTATCATGTAATCTGCAAAAAGTGACAGTTTTACTTCTTCTTTTCCAATTTGGATCCCTTTCATTTCTTTTTCTTCTCTGATTGATGTGGCTAAAACTTCCAAAATTATGTTGAATAATAGTGGTGAGAGTGGGCAACCTTGTCTTGTTCCTGATCTTAGCAGAAATGACTTCAGTTTTTCACCATGGAGAACAATATTGGCTATGGGTTTGTCATATATGGCCTTTATTATGTTGAGGTAAGTTCCCTCTATGTCTACTTTCTGGAAGGTTTTTATCATAAATGAGTGTTGAATTTTGTCAAAAGCTTTTTTGTATCTATTGAGATGATTATATGGTTTTTCTCCTTTAATTTGTTAATATGGTACACCACATTGATTTGCATATATTGAAGAATCCTTGCATTCCTGGGATAAACCCCACTTGACCATGGTGTATGATCATTTTAATGTGCTGTTGGATTCTGTTTGCTAGTATTTTGTTGAGGATTTTTGCATCTATGTTCATCAGTGATATTAACCTGTAGTTTTCTTTCTTTGTGACATCTTTGTCTGGTTTTGGTATCAGGGTATTGGTGGTCTTGTAGAATGAGTTTGGGAGTGTTCCTCCCTCTATAGTATTTTGGAAGAGTGTGAGAAGCATAGGTGTTAGCTCTTCTCTAAAGGTTTGATAGAATTCTGTGAAGCCATCTTGTCTTGGAATTTTGTTTGTTGGAAGATTTTAAATCACAGTTTCAGTGCTTGTGATTCGTCAGTTTATTTTTCCTATTTCTTCCTGGTTCAGTCTTATAAGGTTGTGGTTTTCTAAGAATTGTCAGTTTCTTCCAGGTTGTCCATTTTATTGGTATATACTTGCTTGCAGTAATCTCTCATGATCCTTTGTATTTCTACAGTGTCAGTTGTTACTTCTCCTTTTTCATTTCTAATTCTGTTGATCTGAGTCTTCTCCCTTTTTTATCCTGATGAGTCTGCCTAATGGTTTATGAACGTTTATCTTCTCAAAGAACCAGCTTCTGGTTTTATTGATCTTTGCTATTGTTTCCTTCATTTCTTTTTCATTTATTTCTGATCTGATCTTTATGATTTCTTTCCTTCTGCTAACTTTGGGTTTTTTTGTTCTTCTGTCTATAATTGCTTTAGGTGTAAGGTTAGGTTGTTTATTTGAGATGTTTCTTGTTTCTTGAGGTAGGATTTTATTGCTATAAGTTTCCCTCTTAGAACTGCGTTTGCTGCATCCCATATGTTTTGGGTCATCAAGTTTTCATTGTTAGTTGTTTCTAGGTATTTTTGATTTCCTCTTTAATATCTTCAGTGATTTCTTGGTTATTTAGTAACATATGGTTTAGCTTCCATGTGTTTGTATTTTTTTACAGATTTTTTCCTGTAATTGATATCAAGTCTCATAGTATTGTGGTCAGAAAAGATATCTGATACAATATCAATTTTCTTAAATTTACTAAGGCTTGATTTGTGATGCAAGATATGATCTATCCTGGAGAACGTTCCATGAGCACTTGACAAGAATGTGTATTCTGTTGTTTTTGGATGGAATGTCCTATAAATATCCATTAAGTCCATCTTGTTTAATGTACCATTTAAAGCTTGTATATCCTTATATATTATCATTTTGGATGATCTGTCCATTGGTGAAAGTGGGGTGTTAAATTCCCCTACTATTATTGTGTTACTGTTGATTTCTCCTTTTATTGCTGTCAGCATTTGTCTTATGTATTGAGGTGCTCCTATGTTGGGTGCATAAATATTTACAATTTTTATATCTTCTTCTTGGATTGATCCCTTCCTTGATCACAATGTAGTATCCTTCTTTGTCTCTTGTAATAGTCTTTATTTTAAAGTCTTTTTTGTCTGATATGAGAATTGCTACTCCAGCTTTCTTTTTTTTTCCATTGGCATGGAATAGCTTTTTACATCCCCTTATTCTCAGTCTGCATGTGTCCCTAGGTCTGAAGTGGGTGTCTTGCAGCCAGCATATATACAGGTCTCGTTTTTGTATCCATTCAGCCAGTCTATGTCTTTTGATTGAAGCACTGAATCCATTTACATTTAAGGTAATTATCGATATGTATATTCCTATTACCATTTTCCTAATTGTTTTGGGTTTGTTATTATAGATCTTTTCCTTTTCTTGTGTTTCCTGCCTAGAGAAGTTCCTTTAACATTTGTTGTAAAGCTGGTTTGGTGGTGCTGATTTCTCTTAGCTTTTGCTTCTCTGTAAAGTTTTTAATTTCTCCATCGAATCTGAATGAGATCCTTGCTGGGTAGAGTAATCTTGGTGGTAGGTTTTTGCCTTTCACCACTTTACAAATATCCTTCTACTCCCTTCTGGCTTGCAGAGTTTCTGCTGAAAGATCAGCTGTTAACCTTATCGGGATTTTCTTGTATGTCATTTGTTGCATTTTCCTGCTGCTTTTAATATTTTTTCTTTGTATTTAATTTTTGATAGTTTGATTAATATG
Source organism: Orcinus orca (assembly GCF_937001465.1). Lineage (NCBI taxonomy): Eukaryota > Metazoa > Chordata > Mammalia > Artiodactyla > Delphinidae > Orcinus > Orcinus orca. The sequence continues at coordinate 108,196,464 of NC_064565.1, forward strand.
TGTCTTGGCATGTTTCTCCTTGGATTTATCCTGTATGGAACTGTCTGTGCTTCCTGGACTTGATTGATAATTTCCTTTCCCATATTAGGGAAGTTTTCAACTATAAACCTCAAATACTTTCCCAGTCCCTTTCTTTTTCTCTTCTTCTTCTGGGACCTCTATAATGAGAATATTTATGTGTTTAGTGCTGTCCCAGAGGTCTGTGGGGCTGTCCTCAGTTATTTTCATTATTTTTTCTTTATTTTGATCTGTGGTAGTTATTTCCACTATTTTATCTTCCAGGTGACTTATCCGTTCTTCTGCCTCAGTTATTCTGCTATCGATTCTTTGTAGAGAATTTTTAGTTTCATTTATTGTGTGGTTCATCATGGTTTGTTTGCTCTCAGTTCTTCTAGGCCCTTGTTAAATGTTTCTTGTATTTTTTCCATTCTATTTCCAATATTTTGGATCATCTTTACTATCCTTACTTTGAAATATTTTTCAGGTAGACTGCCTATTTTCTCTTCATTTGTTTGTTCTGGTTAGCTTTTACCTCGTTCTTTCAACTGCTGTGTATTTCTCTGTCTTCTCATTTTGCTTAACTTACTGTGTTTGTCATCTCCTTTTCACAGGCTGCAGATTCGTAGTTTCCGTTGTTTTGGGTGTCTGCCCCCAGTTGGTAAGTTTGGTTCAGTGCGTTGTGTAGGCTTCCAGGTGCAGGGGACTGGTGCCTGTGTTTTGGTGGATGAGGATGGATCTTGTTTTTCTGATGGGCAGGGCCACATCCTGAGGTGTGGTTTCAGGTGTCTGTGAACTTATTTTGATTTTAGGCAGCCTCTCTGCTAATGGGTGGTGTTGTGTTCCTGTCTTGTAGTTGTTTGGCATGGGGTGTCCAGCACTGGAGCTTGCTGGTCATTGAGAGGAGCTGGCTGTTAGTGTTGAGACGGAGATCTCTGGGGGAGCTGTTGCCCATTGATATTACATGGGACTGGGAGGTCTTTGGTGGACCAGTGTCCTGAACTCAGCTCTCGCACCTCAGACTGTAAGGCGTGACACCCAGCTGGAGGACTAAGACCCTGTCAGACACATGGCTGCTAGTTTTGGAGGGTCTCCTGCAGAAGCGGGCGTGGCTGTGGCCACCATGTGGACAAGGACACTGGCAACAGAAGTTCTGGGAAGTACTTCTTCTAAATGTTTGTTTAAAGCCATATGTTTGCTGTAATTTGCTACAGCCATAATAGAAAACTAGTGTATCTGTTATGATGTATCAGAATAAAAAAATCTGAAAGCCACTATTTCTTAAGTCTTTGAGAAAGCACTACAAGGGAGCACAGTAATCAACTCTTCTTAATTTCAACCAACACCCCACAAAAAAATTAAAAAGACTATAAACAGGTCTGAATAAAAGGACATGGGAATTTTATTGGAATGAGCCTCAATCTCCAGAATGTAAGAATTTGAGGGAAAAAAATCTAATTCCTAAAACAAACAAACAAAAAACGTAGGAGAGGCTAAATGTCCCCTGTATTTGGACTTGCTCAAATGCAATTTTGCCAGGAAACTGAGAAATAAACTAGGTTCTCTTGTGAAGTCCTTCTCTGCTCTCAAGTCTACGATTGAAAAATAAATCATAACAAGCCAAGCTCTTGAAAGGTCAAGTTCAGAGTTGGACTGGGTCACAAGCTGAGAGTGTTATTTAATACTGAGGAGATTGTAAACTTGCCAAACCAATCAGATTCTACTTTGATGTTATGCTTCTTGCTTTGCAGGTTCTGACTTATGGCAGTTTATATTTATTTTCACATATATTTTCTTTTATTCTCACTTATGAAGTTCTTGGAATTGGTGCCCCTGCATCCAGCTTAAGCAATACATTAATTCAAGCCAATCTTAAAGACTCTGCCATCACTTGGCTCCAATTTCAGCTCCATTATTGTATAAAATTTCATGTTTACAACATATTAAATCTGTGTTAAGGAAAACAGCCTCAGTCACCAAGGCTCACAGGGCCTTCAAAATTTTCAAGAATGACAAATAGTCATGAAAGCAAAATGCACATTTTAAAATTTATTTTGTGGAGTAGTAACATTTATCTAAGTGTAGATGGGAACTTTTTATACATCATAGGGGTCATTGCAGTGATTCCAAATACTTGGGAGGGACAATAAGACAGATTTTTTCAAGTTACTAAAACCGGGAGGGAAAAAAAATTAAACAAGGCAAAATATCCACTTCAGTCTTAACACCTTATTAGAATAATAAAGACCACTAAAGAACTCTGAGGAAAGTTCTAACATGTGACAAGTGTTAAGTAATGATAAATAGGATTCTTTATTAAATTTAATTATTTAGTCTTTTGAGATTGAGTTCATTGCTAAATTAACTAACTAGGATAGATCATAAGAGGTTATTAAATACTTCATACTGATTTTCTTCAATGTATAATCTATTTAATTAACATTTGAAAAATCTGGATATTTGGTTTAACACTGATGAAAGATCAAAATCGTTTCAAAATTTTTCATAATTAAAATAATGTTCTGGTGTTAAAAAAGTGGGAATTTAGATACTTTGAGATTTTTTCCTTCTTTTTTTAAAAACATCTTTATTGGAGTGTAATTGCTTTATATTGTTTTGTTAGTTTCTGCTGTATAACAAAGTGAATCAGCTATACATATACATATATCCCCATATCCCCTCCCTCTTGTGTCTCCCTCCCTCCCTCCCTATCCCACCCCTCTAGGTGGACACAAAGCACTGAGCTGATCTCCCTGTGCTATGCAACTTCTTCCCACTAGCTACCTGTTTTACATTTGGTAGTGTATATATGTCAATGTCACTCTCTCACTTCATCCCAGCTTACCCTTCCCACTCCCCGTATCCTTAAGTCCATTTTCTACATCTGTGCCTTTATTCCTGTCCTTCCCCTAGGTTCTTCAGAACCTTTTTTTTTTTAAGATTCCATACATATGTGTTAGCATACGGTATTTGTTTTTCTTTTTCTGACTTACTTCACTCTGTATGATAGACCCTAGGTCCATCCACCTCACTACAAGTAACTCAATTTCATTTCTTTTATGGCTGAGTAATGTTCCATTGTATATATATGCCACATCTTCTTTATCCATTCATCTGTCAATGGACACTTAGGTGGCTTCCATGTCTTGGCTATTGTAAATAGTGTTGCAATGAACATTGTGGTACATGACTCTTTTTCAGTTATTGTTTTCTCAGGGTATATGTCTGGGGGTGGGATTGCTGGTCATATGGTAGTTCTATTTGTAGTTTTTTAAGGAACCTTCACACTTTTCTCCATAGTGGCTGTATCAATTTACATTCCCACCAACAGTGCAAGAGGCTTCTCTTTTCTCCACACCCTCTCCAGCCTTTATTGTTTGTAGATTTTTTGATGATGACCATTCTGACTGGTGTGAGGTGATACCTCACAGTAGTTTTGAATTGCATTTCTCTAATGATTAGTGATGATGGAGCATCCTTTCCTGTGTTTACTAGCAATTTGTATATCTTCTTTGGAGAAATGTTGATTTAGGTCTTTTGCCCATTTTTGGATTGCGTTGTTAGTTTCTTTGATACTGAACTGCACGAGCTGCTTGTATATTTTTGAGACTATCCTTTGTCAGTTGCTTCATTGGCAAATATTTTCTCCCATTCTGAGGGTTGTCTTTTTGTCTTGTTTATGGCTTCCTTTACTGTGCAAAAGCTTTTAAGTTTCATTAGGTCCCATTTGTTTATATTTGCTTTTATTTCCATTTCTCTAGGAGGGGTCTCAAAAAGGATCTTACTGTGATTTATGTCATAGAGTGCTCTGCCTAATTTTAAATCACAATTTCAATTTCAGTGCTTGTGATTGGTCGGTTTATATTTCTATTTCTTTCTGGTTCAGTCTTATAAGGTTGTGCTTATCTAAGAATTGGTCCATTTCTTCCAGGTTGTCCATTTTATTGGCATACATATAGTTGCCTGTAGTAATATCTCATGATCCTTTGTATTTCTGCAGTTTCAGTTGTTACTTCTCCTTTTTCATCTCTAATTCTGTTGATCTGAGTCTTCTCCATTTTTTTTTCTTGATGAGTCTGCCTAACGGTTTATTAATTTTGTATATCTTCTCAAAGAACCAGCTTTTAGTTTTATTGATCTTTGCTGTTGTTTCCTTCATTTCTTTTTCATTTATTTCTGATCTGATCTTTATGATTTCTTTCTTTCTGCTAACTTTGGGATTTTTTGTTCTTCTCTCTCTAATTGCTTTAGGTGTAAGCTTAGGTTGTTAATTTGAGATGTTTCTTGTTTCTTGAGGTAGGATTTTATTGCTATAAAGTTCCCTCTTAGAACTGCTTTTGCTGCATCCCATAGGTTTTGGGTCATTGTGTTTTCATTATAATTTGTTTCTAGGTATTTTTGATTTCCTCTTTGATTTCTTCAGTGATCTCTTGATTATTTAGTAGCATATTGTTTAGTCTCCATGTGTTTGTATTTTTTACAGAAGATTTCCTGTAATTAATATGAAGTTTCATAACATTGTGGTCAGAAAAGATACCTGATAAAATTTCAATTTTCTTAAATTTACCAAGGCTTGACTTGTGACCCAAGATATGATCTATCCTGGAGAATGTTCCATGAGCACTTGAGAAGAAATTGTATTCTGTTGTTTTTGAGTGGAATGTCCAATAAATATCAATTAAGTCCATCATGCTTAATATATCACTTAAAGCTTGTATATCCTTATTTATTTTCATTTTGGATGATCTGTCCATTGGTGAAAGCGGGGTGTTAAAGTCCCCTACTCTTATTGTGTTACAGTCGATTTCCCCTTTTATGGCTGTTAGCATTTGCCTTATGTATTAAGTTACTCCTATGTTGGGTGCATAAATATTTGTAATTGTTATATCTTCTTCTTGGATTGATCCCTTGATCGTTACATTGTGACTTTCTTTGTCTTTTGTAATAGTCCTTATTTTAAAGACTATTTTGTCTGATATGAGAATTGCTACTCCAGCTTTCTTTTGATTTCCATTTGCATGGAATATCTTTTTCCATCCTCTCAATTTCAGTCTGTATGTGTCCCTAGGTCTGAAATGGGTCTCTTTTAGACAGCATATATATGGGTCTTGTTTTTGTATCCATTCAGTCAGTCTATGTCTTTTGGTTGGAGCATTCAATCCATTTACATTTAAGGTAATTATCGATATGTATGTTCCTATTACCATTGTCTTAATTGTTTTAGGTTTGTTATTGTAGGTCTTTTCCTTTTCTTGTGTTTCCTGCCTAGAGAAGTTCCTTTAGCATTTGCTGTAAAGCTGTCTGGTGGTGCTGAATTCTCTTAACTTTTGCTTGTCTGTAAAGGTTTTAATTTCTGTGTTGAATCTGAATGAGATCCTTGCTGGGTAGAGTAATCTTGGTGGTAGCTTTTTCCCTTTCATCACTTTAAATATGTCCTGCCACTCCTCTCTGGCTTGCAGAGTTTCTACTGAAAGATCAGCTGTTAACCTTATGGGGATTCTCTTGTTTGTTATTTGTTGCTTTTCCCTTGCTGCTTTCAATATTTTTTCTTTGTAGTTAATTTTTGATAGTTTGATTAATATGTGTCTTAGCATGTTTCTCCTTGGATTTATCCTGTATGGAACTCTCTGTGCTTCCTGGACTTGATTGACAATTTCCTTTCCCATATTAGGGAAGTTTTCAACTATAATCTTTTCAAATATTTTCTAAGTCCGTTTCTTTTACTCTTCTTCTTCTGGGACCCCTATAATTTAAATATTAGTGCTTTTATGTTGTCTCAGAGGTCTTTGCGGCTGCCGTCAGTTCTTTTCATTCTTTTTTCTTTATTCTGCTCTGCAGTAGTTATTTCCACTCTTTTATCTTCCAAGTGACTTATCCGTTCTTCTGCCTCAGTTATTCTGCTATTGATTCCTTCTAGAGAATTTTTAATTTCTTTTATTGTGTTGTTCATCATTGTTTGTTTGCTCTTTAGTTCTTCCCAGTCCTTATTAAACTTTTCTTGTATTTTCTCCATTTTATTTCCAAGAATTTGGATCATCTTTACTATCACTACTCTGAATTATTTTTCATGTAGACTGCCTATTTCCTCTTCATTTGTTTCATCTGGTTTGTTTTTACTTTGTTCCTTCTTCTGCTGTGTATTTCTCTGTCTCCTCATTTTGCCTAACTTACTGTGCTTGTGGTCTCCTTTTCGCAGGCTGCAGGTTTGTAGTTTCCATTGTTTTTGGTGTCTGCCCCCAGTGGATAGTCTTTGTTCAGTAGGTTGTGTAGGCTTCCTGATGGAGGTTACTGGTGTCTGTGTTCTGGTGGATGAGGCTGGATCTTGTCTTTCTGGTGGGGAGGGCCACAACCAGTGGTGTGTTTCTGGGTGTCTGTGAACTTATTTTGATTTTTGGCAGCCTCTTGCTAATGGATGGTGTTGTTTTCCTGTCTTGCTTGTTGTTTGGCATAGGGTGTCCAGCACTGGAGCTTACTGTTTGTTGAGAGGAGTTGGGTAATTGCATTGAGATAGAGATCTCTGGGAGAGCCCTTGCTGATTGATATTACATGGGGCTGGGAGGTCTCTGGTGGTCCAATGTCCTGAACTCAGGTCTTTTTCCTCAGAGGTTCAGGTCTGGCAGCCAGATGGAGCACCAAGACCCTGTCAGCCACACATCTTTTGGGAAGTCTAAGGTCTTCTGCCAGCATTCAGTAGGTGTTCTGTAGTAGTTTTTCCACATGTAGTTGTATTTTTGATGTATTTGTGGGAGGAAGGTGATCTCCATGTCTTACTCTTCTGCCATTTTAAAGGTCCGTCCCACTCATCTGGTGAATGGCATTCAAAGAAGATTGCCTTTCAGTCCAAAAAGTATGCAGATTTTTTTCCTTCTTAACCAAGGTGAGAAGAGGGAGCTGTGAAAAGAGAAGTGGATGGAGAATCCAAAACTTTGAAATCGTATCATTATTTTTTCAGTAAGGAGCATTATATTGGTCTAACTATTCTACTTCCTGACCTCTGTTTCCATAAGTATAAAATGGAATATTGGACTATATTTAGTCATTAAAGAGAAAAACCCAGAAGTCTTGTATGGGCAACTGGGATACATGAATAAACAGAGTAAATGCACAGAATTTATAATTTGATATCCCTTCCTATATAACTATCATTTATCTGTTTGCTAGAAGTCATTACAGCATAAGTTTAAGGCAGTTTAATAATGGCAGTTATATGTCCTGTACCTACAAAAACTGACTTTCTATGATTTCACACTTTAAATCCCTATAATACAAAATCAGAATTTCTTTAAGTATTCTTTAAATATTTTAAGAGTATACAACTAATGAAGAATTTTAAGAAGCAATTTTAACATGAAAAAATCAAAATATTTTTAACAAATCAGAAGCCAGAGTTGAAAAAAATGCTTATATAAAATTGATTTATTGAGCTAATGTTTTAATGAACAGCACTACCAAACAAATTTTTCTAGTAACTTCTTGATATTTGCGTGGATTTTTTAGTTTTTGAGACAAGGATTGAAGTAAAGTGAAAACACATTTTAAAAAATGTTGATCTGAATTAAAAAATTAAACATAGACCAAGCCATAATTAGACCTAGATGGTAGAAAGGAAAAGAGAATAGTTTTGAGTTCCCCAAATATTCAGTGTTCAAGGACTTGTTTGAAAATGTGTAACTTTGATTTTATCAAAACTTTTATTCTCATTCTCTCTCTTTCTCTTTCCCATCACCCCACAATTTCTCTTCATTTAGCTGTTCCATTAACCCTTTTTAAATACCTATTATCTTGTACTTCTCTTATATCACATATTCTCCTTTTTACACCTTATTTCCTTCTTATGTCCTCTTTTCTCCCTCATCTTCTCTCCTATCACCTCACTCCTCATTTTCCTCTTAGTTATTATTTACTTATATTTCTGGTCTGAGACACCACAAATAACTACCACTGACAGAGAATGACCCGTTTTGCTTCTCCTTGGTAAAGTCCTAAAGAATCTCAACAAGATACTCATGATTCATGCTACCCCACCCTTTTTTCTTTTTTTAACTTTTATTGGAGTATAGTTGATTTACAATGTTGTGTTAGTTTCAGGTGTACAGTAAAATAAATCACTTATACATATATTCACTCTTTTTTTTAGATTCTTTGCAGCACTATTTACAATAGCCAAGACATGGAAACATCCTAAATGTCCATCCACAGAGGAGTGGATAAAGAAGATGTTGTAAATATACTATCCCATTCTTGACAGCTCACTTGTTAATTACTATTGGTTATCCTGCTTCCAAGCCATCATCAAACCTTGATAACTTATACTGTAAGGGAATAATCCATTAGTCCCATTTTATATCCCAAGAGAGTGCTGTCCTAACCCCTGAGATGTTGTTGGGTCCTGCATATTAATGACTCTAGTGTTTATCTGGCTATAATTTTGGCTATTTCCCAATAATTAATAAACATGGACACTGGTTCAGAAATACACTTTTATTCTTTGGCTTCTTCTCCTAGTGACAACTAATATATTTCTTTTCAACTTTGGAAACTACCTGCTATAAAATCTTCAGTTTGCTTAATGTTGCCCTGTATTAGTCAAGACTTTTTCACTGAAAGTGAGAAATCCACTCAGGCAAGTAAGCCATATAAAAGGAAAATTGTTGCCTCAAAAAAACAGGAGTTGAAGGGATGATTATCTTCAGGTTTAGTTAGATCTAGAACATTGATGATGTAATCATGTTGTCTGCACTTTCTTTTTCTCCCTCTTAATTTCTGTTGCCTCCTTTCTCTGTTGGCCTAATTATCAACATCCCTGTCACATAGACTAGATTTCTGCATTATAATGATTCCAAGAAAATATTCTATAAACTTAAAATCCAAAAGTTATGCTTTTCTATCTCCAACAGAACTTTGAAGAGAGAAGGTCTCCCTTGGGCTTATGCCTATCTTTTATAAAGAAAAGAAACTATAGTACTCTGTGCAGCCCAGTTTAAATAATATAAAAACCCCAGTAGTTGTAGTGGTAAAACAGATGGAAGATTATGGCACAGTGTCTTGATTGAAATCCATATGGAAACTATATGAAATGGAGGAAATATTTCCTAAGGGAGATGGGAAAGAACTATGAACAGAAAACATTTATATTTAGAACAGTCCGATCTTCAGACTTTTTCAAAATTATACAATTCTGGACAGTAGCCTTGTAAACTCAGAACAACTGAACTGTGACAGATATCAGAAGATTCCAGAAAACCAATTAAATTCCAACAAATAGGAAAAGTAGGTATAGACTTCATAACTAATGTAACTAATCCTTCGGGAACGTGTCAAATTTTTAGTGTCTCTGTTAAATTAGACAGCAATCACTATATTTTTTCATGTCACATGTGGTTAAGAATAAGTTTACATGTATTATTGGATCAAAAGTTGTGAGTTTTATGTTTAATTTTCCTGCCCAACATTCATTCCTCCTCTTCTAGTACTTAAATTCTCATTTAGGGTACCATTTTTCTCAATTTTCAGTCTAAAATCTTAATCTTTAACATATCCTGCCCAAGGTGTCTCAGTTCACTGAAAATGAAATTTAAAGTCCTTAAAAATACCTGTAAGACTTACAAAACCTTGTCCCAGTACCTCTCTGACCTCATGTTCTATCTAATCGACTTTCTCTACTCCAAGCCACACTGGCCCCTTCTTATAGTTCCTCAAACATGCTAAGCACATTCCCATCTCAGGGTTTTTGCATTTATTTTTTCCTCTTTCTGGGACACTCACCTCCCCATAACCATATAGCTTACTTCCTCACATAATTAATATATTTGCTCAACTGTCTTCTTTTCAGGGAGTACTGCATTAGTCTCTTTAAAAGAAACAAGTAGACAAAATCCTCTCTATCCCATTAGCAACTCTAATTTTCTTCATAGCATTTTTTACCACCCAACATGTTATATTTATGTTTGTTTATTTTCTCTTTACCCACTGACATAAGAGTTACTTGACAAGAAAGATTGATTTGTTCACTGTTATATTTCAGCACCCAGGACAGTACCTGACACATTGCTGTTGTACAACAAATATTTGTTAAGTAAATTCCTAAAGGGAGAAAGAATGAATGAATGGTCCCATCACCCTGATACAAATGTAAGCTCATGATCTAAGTGTATCTGATGATATCTGTCATATCATCACTCCTGGCCAAAGTGATGGTTCAAGAATGATCATGAGACATATAAAACAAATGACATGTACTCACAATATATCTGTGTGTGATACTACAGGTAAAACAACACAAATCAAAACAATGAGACCCATGGAGAAGTCAGCCTGATCAATAATCCAACACAGACATGATGAGGAGCATAATGACCCAAATAACACTTCCCTTTTTTTTTTCTTATGTCATTTGGAGCTGGTTTTCATTTTCCTGAAGTTGAAAGAATTCTGAGGTCCTTGATATTTTTTTTCTGAAAGAGATGTAGTGCCTGTACCACAAAGAGTAATTGATGAGCATGTCAATTTTTGATACTATAATTTGTTATAAATTTTATATATTTTGCCCATTTTGAAAAGAATATCATAGTACTCTTTTCAGTATATATGAATCCAGTCATTTTTGCATGACTTACTTATTAAGATCATTTAATGATGGATTGATTGAGTTATTAGTAGTGACTTGAAAATATAAGGTGATATCACAATATGGCTGAATAAGACATCCTTGCTTATATTCCCCTCTCAACAACAGCAATCTGGCATCCATTCATGGACAAAGGTGCCTTTATAGGAGTTGTGGAATCCAGCACCTTTTGGCAATGAACCCAGAAAGGATCTCTCCCACCCATGCATTGAGTAACTCAGTCTTGACTATTGGCCCTGCAGTGGATGGTAAACCAGCTCTAAGCCCTCTTGGCCACAGTCTGGAAGCCCCAGGAGAACATTATCTTAAACAACCACCACAGATATGAGAACCTTTGTGGAAATCCAAATTTTCAGTGAAAAGGTTCTGGCACAATGTTGGAGGAAATAAAGATGAGTTTTCACACATGGGAGAGGGTAAGAGGCACAACTTTGGTTTACCCACATTGTACCTGTCACTGGATAGCACAGCTCAGTGCCAAGAGACCCTCTTTGTTCATGATTTTCCTTAAAAGGAAAGTGAGAATGTGTGAGTGTGTCCAGCTTCCCCAGCTGTGTGGGATGCTTCCAAAGAGGCTCATTTATCTCTCACACCATTCAGAGTACTGAGTAATGTGCTGCATGACTGGGGAGCAGGAAGAAGCTGGGAGAGTGGCAGATAGGATTCTCAGAGAGCATTAACGAGACAAGGATCCTACTAATGGCATTGCAGATTCAATTAAGAAGTCCATCCATGAGCCACTTGGGATTCCTTGCATGCAGATCTGTCAACTGGCCCATGGACACTCCCAATGCTCTGCATACCTCATCCATACCTTCACACCCCCACCTGTAGCTGGCTCTCTGTGGCTCCCAGTGGTGATGAGAGTGTGCTTTGGCAGATAGCTAGTGAGCATGCACAGAAAGCCAATCTGAATCTGCAGGTCAGGGAAAGACCACCGTTGAACATTACCCTACACTTGGAAAAGCAAAAGGGAGGCTGTCAGGACCCATCCTGGTATGTTGCCAGAATTCTACCACAGGAGGGAGCAAGATGCATGGGGCAGGCATATGTGCAGAAGGCCTGAGAAAGCCTCAGAATCTCTAGTAAGGCTGATAGAAGGTATTTCTCTCCCAAAGTCAGTTAGTAAAGACTGGAAGAGGTGACTTCTATTTGAAATATGAAGACAGCAAAGCAAAATTTGAAGCAACATGGAAAATCTAGAAAAAAATATAATACCAGCATGGGATGACACTAAACATCCAAAAGACATGGAGATCTGTGATATACCTGATAAATAATTCTAAATAGCTGTTTTGAGGAATCTCAATGAGCCATAAGAAAACACAGACAATTCAGTGAAATCAGATAAACAATATATTAAAAGATGAGAATTATAAAAAAGAGATAGAAATCATTAAAAAACATCATACAGTTACTGTTATATCTATAAGAGACTCTGTGCAAGCCTCATGGTAATCATAAAATAAAAACCTACAGTAGATACACAAAAAAAATAAAGAGTAGGGGGATTCCCTGGTGGTGCAGTGGTTGAGAATCTGCCTTCCAATGCAGGGGACACGTGTTCGAGCCCTGATCTGGGAAGATCCCACATCCCGTGGAGCAACTAGGCCCGTGAGCCACAACTACTGAGCCTGAGCGTCTGGAGCTTGTGTTTTCATAAAGGAAAGCAGCAAGAGAGGAAGAAAGGACAAGGGAACTATCAAACAGCCAGAATTAATAAAATGACATTTATAAGTCCTTACCTATCAATATTTACTCTAAATTTAGATGGCTTGAATTTTCTAATGAAAAGTTATAAAGTGGCTGAATGGATAAAAACAAACAAATGAACAATAACAATGACAGGACCCAACGATGTGTTGCCTAAAAGAGACCCACTTCAACTTTAAGGACACATATAAGCTCAAGGTGAGGGGATGGAAAAATATATTTCATGCAAGTGTAAACCAAAAGAGAGCAGGAGTAGCTATACATCCAAGAGATAAATAAACTTTAATTCAAAATCTGTAACAGGAGAAAAAAGTCATTATATAATGATAAAAGGGTAAATTCATCAACAAGATGTAATAGTAAATATATATATATATATATATATATATATATACACACACATCCAACATCAGAGCTTCTAAATGTATTAAGGAAATACTGACAGATCTGAAGGGAGAAATAAACAACAACACAACAATATGGTAATTGTAGAGGACTTCAGTGCCCCACTTTCAACTATATATAGATCATCAAGACAGTAAATCAACTAAGAAACATTAAGCTTGTACTATACTTTATACCAACTAGACCTAACAGACACATACAGAACATTCCATCCAACAGTGGAAGAATACGCATTATTCTCCAGTACACATGGAACATTCTCCAGGATAAATCATATGACATGTCACAAAACAAATCTTAGCAAGTAAAAGAAGACTGAGATCATACCAAATATGTTTTCTGACCACAATAATATGAAACTGGGAATGAATAACAAGAGGAACAGTGGAAAATTCACAAATATATGGAATAACCAATGGGTAAAAAAAAATAATCAAAAAATAAATTTTTTTAAAAATCACAAAAAAAGTGAAAATGGAAACACAACATATCAAAACTTATGGGATGCAGCAAAAGCAGTTCTAAAAGGGAAGTTTGTAGTGATAAATGCCTACAGTAAGAAAAAAGAAAGATCTCAAATAAACAACCTAACTTTACACCTCCAGTAACTCGGAAAAGAAGAAGAAATGAAAACCAAAGGCCAAAGTTAGCAGAAAGAAGGAAATAAAGGTTAGAGCAGAAATAAATAAGAGACCCTCCACCCAAAAAAAGAAATGAAAAGAAAAGAACCACAAAACTAAGAGCTGGGTTTTAAAAAGGTAAACAAAATTGGCAAATCTTTAGCTAGATGAAGGGAAAAAGAGAGAAGATTCAAGTAAATAAAATCAGAAATGAAAAAGAAGATATTACAATGGATACCACAGAAATATAAAGGCACATAAGAGACTGCTATGAACACTAACACATTGAATAATCTAGAAGAAATGAAAAAATTCCTAAAAAATACAACTTACCAAGATTAAATTATGAAGAAATAAAAAACATGAGCAGACCAATAATGTGCGGAGATTGAATTAATAATCAAAAACATCCCAACACAGAAAAGCCCAGGACCAGATTGGTTTCACTGGTGAATTCTACCAAACTTTTAAAGGAGAACTAATGCCAATAGTTTTTAAAACTCTTCCAAAAACTTTAAGAGGGAGGAACACTTCCAAACTCTTTTTATTAGGCTAGCATTACCCTCATACCAAAGCCAGATGAGGACACTACAGGAAGAGAAAACTATCAGCCAATATCCCTGATGAAGATAGATGCAGAATTTCTCAACCACCTATTAGCATACTGAGTTCAACAGTACATGAAAAGGATCATACACCAAGATCAAGTGAGATTTATACTTAGGATTCAAGGATGGTTCAACATATATAAATCAATAAAAATGATACACACATTAATAGAAAGAAAGATAAAAAATCATGTGAAATTGTGATTGCAACTAATATAATGCTAAGTATAGACAATTCTAAAAACTCCACCAAATAAAAAAAAAACTGTTAGAAGTAATCAATGAATTCAGTAAAGTTGCAGGATAAAAAATCAGCATAAAGAAATTAGTTGCATTTCTATACACTAACAAAGAAATATCTGAAAAAGAAATTTTAAAAAATCCCATTCACAATAGCATTAAAACCAATAAAATACATAGAAATAAATTTAACTCAAGATGTAAAACATCTATACACTAAAAGCAATAGACTATGGTAAAATAAATTGAAGAAGACCCAAATAAATGAAAAGAAATCCCCTGTTCAGGGATCAGAAGAATTAATATGGTTAAAATGTCCATACTACTCAAGGTCATATATAGATTCAATGCAATCCCTATCAAAGTTCCAATGACATTTTTTACAGAAAACAAAATCCTATAATTTGCATGGAACCACAAAGACCCTGAATATCCAAAATAATAGCTGGAGGCAGCACCCTTCAAACTATACTACAAAGCTATAGTAATCAAAACAGTATGGTCCTGGCATAAACACTGACATATAGACCAATGAAACAAATTAGAAGCCCAAAAATAAACCCTCATATATATGGTTAACTAGTATTTGGCAAGATAATTAAGAATACTCAATGCAGAAATGATAGTCTCTTCAATAACTGATGTTGAAAAAACTGGATAATCATTTTCAGAAAAATGAAATTGGAACTTTATCTTACACCATTGAAAAAAAATAACTCCAAATGGATTAAAAACTGAACATAAGATCTGAAATTTTAAATCTCTTAAAAGAATAAGGAAAAACCTCTTTTAACTTGGTCTTGGCAACATGTTTTTGTATATGACATCAAAAGTACAAGCAACAAAAGTAAAAATCAGTAAGTAGGACTACATCAAACTAAATATCTTCTGCATAGAGAAACAACCTACAAAATGAAAAGGCAATTTACAGGATGGGAGACAATATTTTCAAACCATATATCTGATAAAGGTTTAATGCCCAAAATTATAAAGAATTCATGTAAATTAATAACAAAAATATTTGATTTAAAAATAGGCATAGGAACTAATTAGACATTATTCTAAAGCCAAATGGCCAAAAAATGCATGAAATTGTGCTCAACATCACTAACCATCAGGGAAATGCAAATCAAAACCATGAAGGGATAACACCCCACACCTGTTAGAATGACTAGCATCAAAAAGATAAGACATGAGCTCCTCTGGTGGCACAGTGGTTGAGAGTCTGCCTGCCGATCAGGGGACACGTGTTCGTGCTCCAGTCCGGGAGGATGCCGCGGAGAGGCTGGGCCCGTGAGCCATGGCCGCTGGGCCTGCGCGTCCGGAGCCTGTGCTCTGCAGCGGGAGAAGCTGCAGCAGTGAGAGGCCCACGTACCACAAAAAAAAAAAAAAAAGAAGAAGAGGCATGCTGTGGGGGAAGGGACAAATTGGGATTGACATATACACACTACTATATATAAAAAAGATTAATAAGAACCTACTGTAGAGCACAAGGAACTCTATTCAATACTCTGTAATGACCTATAATGGAATAGAACCTAAAATAAGGTGATATATGTATATGTATAACTGACTCATTTTGCTGTACAGCAGAAACTTACACAACATTGTGAATCAACTATACTCCAATTTAAAAAAAAAACACTAGAGATAATAAGTGTTGGTGAAGATGTGGAGAAAAGGGAACTCTTGTGCACTGTTGGAGGGACTGTAAATTGGTGCATCCACTATAGAAAACAGTATGGAAGGTTCTTAGAAACATAAAAATAGAAGTACCGTATAATCCAGAAATCCCACTTCTTGTTATATAAAGAAAATGAAATATGATCTCGAAGAGATATCTGCAATTTCATATTCATTGCAGCATTATTCACAATAGCCAAGATATGCAACTAAGTGTTCACCTATGGGTGAATGGATAAAGAATATATGACACATATATAATATATATATATAATACGGAATGATTATATATATAATCATTATATATAATGAAATATTCAGCCACAAGAAAGAAGGAAATCTTGCCGTTTGTGACAACATGGATGAAACTTGAGCATATTATGTTAAGTGAAATAAGTCAGTCAGATAGAGAAAAAAGAATATTGTATGATGTCACTTATATGTGGAATCTAAAAAAGCAGAATTCATAGAAACAGAGGGTAGAATGGTGGTTTCCAGGCACTGGGAGTGGGGGAAATGGGGAGATATTAGTCAAAGGTACAAAGTTAAAAGATGAATAGGGCTTCCCTGGTGGCGCAGTGGTTGAGAGTCCGCCTGCCGATTCAGGGGACACGGGTTCGTGCCCTGGTCCAGGAAGATCCCACGTGCCGCTGAGCGGCTGAGCCCGTGAGCCATGGCCGCTGAGCCTGCGCGTCCGGAGCCTGTGCTCCGCAATGGGAGAGGCCACAACAGTGAGAGGCCCGCGTACCGCAAAAAAAAAAAAAAAAAAAAAAAGAATAAGTGCTAGGGACCTAATGTACAGCATGGTGACTGTAGTTAATGATACCCTATTACATACTTTGAAAGTTACTAATAGAGCAATTCTGAAATGTTCTCAACACAAAAGAAATGGTTATTGTGGGAGATGATGGAGCAGTTAACTAACCCTACTGTGGTAATAATTTCTCAATATACAAGAATATCAAATTAAAATGAAAGCACTCCTTATATAACATTACTATCACCAATTTCTCAATTATGCTTGTAGCTAATAATTTCCCCTGTCTCTTAATAAATCCAGAGAATCTCAGATGGGGAGGATCTAAAAATCAAGTCATACCCCTTTATTTTAAAGATGAGGACACTGAGATCAGGGAAATGCAATAATCCAGGTAGTAAATTAAGTCATACATGGTTCATCTTATATAAGCCTTTTTGAAAGCCTAGTTGAATTTTAGTATTTACATATTCACAAATAGAAATGTAGCTGTGAAATTGAACCAAATTAGCAGTCAGTGGTGACTAAAAATTTCCTAGCAGGTGCAGCCCTTAAATTTATCTTGTCTCACATTCCAAATGATGCAACAAATGCAAGATCTCAACTATATTCTATCAACACATCCTAATACAAGTGAATGCAAATACTCATATGAAAGGTCAACACGAATACCAAGAAATCAGTAGTATGAACACTGCTGAGACATTTTTGACCTAAATGACAATAATATCATACAATTATAATAAAAATAAGGCTAGACTTATTCATCTTGGTTAACTTGGTTCAGTGTTTAAAATGTGACCTAATCTTTCCCATTAATGTCTATTCAAGCGATCTTTCAGCAGCAGGATTATATCACAGACCAAAAACAGTACTTAGAAACAGACTGTAAATTACTAATCCAGCATATACAAATTTAGAGCACAAATTAGCATCTCAGTTAATTCACTTACAAATAATGATTTAGAAAAGATACCTAAAATGGGAGAGAGACCTCTGTGTACAATATGATTTCATGCATGGTTGTAGCATCTTTATAGGTTCTAAGATCTTCCTTAGAGAGGTCACATAATACCTTATTGTATGCACAATTTTAATAGTTAGATATATATTAAGTTATTTAATCCTTGTAACAGCTCTATGAGGCCGGTACAATAATTACCTCTGTTTTACAGGTATGGAAACTGAGGCATAGAAAAATAGTTCAAGGTGACTAATCACTGAACTACACAGAATTATTATCAATTGACTAAACAGTTTTTGATTAGAATTTACTATTTTATGCTTGAAATTATTGTTTATCCATTTACCAAATATATGTTAAGCCTCTGTTATGTCCAGATACTGTTCTGGAGCCAGTTTACAGCCATTAAAAAAAAAAAATCAAAAAACAGTTAACATCCATATTTTCACACTCTTACAACCAAGGGCAGGAAGACAATTAAAAAAAAAAAAAAAAAGATGATTCTTCTTTAGTCTTGAAAATGTTCCTGAAGAACTAAATGGAATAAAGTGATGGAACAAAAAATGATGGGTAGTAAGTGGGATAATGTACTTTAGATGAGGTGGTCCAGAAAGCCCTTTCTGATGCAGCAACATTTTAGTTGATATGTCAATGATGATAAACAGTCAGCTATATAAAATTACAAAGGAAGAACATTTTAGGCAAAGTGTAGGGCAGATAAAAATTTTCTTATTTGCACATGAGTTTGGCATGATCAAAAGACAAAAAGAAGCCAGAGATACCACAGTGGACAAAAGAGGGGATGAGGCTAGAGTAGATGGGAGACCAGACACCGAAGGGCCTCATAGGCCAAGGTAAGGATTTCTAACTACACAGGTAAACACTAGAGAATTTTAAACATTTGTATGATATTAACATGATCTTATTTACATTTAAAAGGATAACGTGGTTTGCTTTGTAGAGAATGGACTCTAAGAGAAATGGACAAAAGTAAAGCAAGAAGACTAGTAGGAAAGGTGTTACAATAGTCTATATAAAAGTTGGTGGACTTAAGATTTGTCAGTGATAGAAACCTCCAAGTTGCTTATTATTGTTAACTATTCTTCCTGCCCACAAGGCAGATTCCAACCTCCTGTTTTTATTGGTCTATGTTCAGGATTCTGGTCTAAACTTGAAGATCCTTTAGGACCCAACATCATGGCCTAGATTAAAGGACTGAAATTGTTATGACTCTACTACCTTCTTCTACCAGCAACATCAACTAGAAATATGCCATATAGATTCCTGTCTATTTGACAACATAGTCTGGATTTATGGCCACGCCTTTGTTCTGACAAATCTACAGTAGTGTCAGTTCCCCAATATGAAACCAATATTCTCAAATTCCTCTGCATTCTTACTATCTTCTTGGCAGAACTCATGGCATGTCACACCTGCTTATGCAATGACCTTAAATCTCTGAGAAGTACTTAGACTCAGGGAGGTACAATTCCACTGTATTCCTCATTTGTCTCATTTCCCATGGAATATTAAATTCCTGATACTATAGAAACAGTTTTCATTGAGATAAAGATACATGAGAGAACATTCAGAAAAGAGCAGGTAGAATGGTATGGCAGCTGGAATCTTCTACTTGATGAACCATTGAAGAAAATATGACCCTTTAGCTAACAGTATAGTAGGCATTAGTAAGAATTAAATCATCTTTAAATATTGGTAGGGTAGGATCTCAGGAACTCTACACGGGTTTAAGAATATGTAACTGTACTTGGGAGACAGATTTTATTTCAATTTGAGGAATTACTTTTTTGCCAAAGATCAAATGGACTCCTTAATAGACATTTATTTTTTGCATGCCCAGAAAAATCTTCCCTCCAACTTTTAATAATGATATATTGTTGATACTTAGGGGAAACCCCATCCTAAGAACATTTGATTTGAGCAAGTGCAAAACACAGCTCATCTCCATCACATGAGATGAGCATAATACCTGTGGATATCTGATCAATGAGAGTATATAATCTGCCAAATGACAGTGATTCATTCCAAAGAGGGCCATAGTTCCCTAGTCATGCAAAAAAAGACTCAGTTCCAGGACAGTTATTTAACTAACTTCTCTTTCCTCTAAAGTTGCTGAAATGGGAAAACAAAGCTTAGAACTCCCAAAGGCCACAGTGTGGAGAGAGGTCTTCTTTGAGAATGAAGCAAACACAGAAGAAAGAAGAGTGATTCAGGGTGTGGAGGAGAATACGTTACATGAGTCATGAAATTCCCTTTTTACTTAAGTAATTTTGAATTGGATTTTTGTTACTGGCAACCAAAGAAGACATGATTAGCACAGGACAGTGCCTACATGAAATAGCTATAGAATAAATATATGTAATTTGCTTCTTTCCAAAAGATTGCATTACTTTCAGAAAAACATAACTAGCTTGCATGAAATAATAAATAATATGATGGCAGAATATAATTAATTAATTACTGAATTGATGGCTTATAATTTTTTTGTCCTTATGTATACATGCCATAGTCATTAGAAACAGGCTCTTACATGCTCTTGTAAGTAGGATATTTGACAAGTTACATAACCTGTTTTTCAGTTTTCCATCAATGAAAAGGGAAATATGATAACCTCTATCTTATAAAATTGCTCAAAGATTAAATGAATAATAGATATAAAGTATAAGACCCAATGTTGGCAAATAATTATTTCTCAATCAATATTAACTATAAGTATAATTGTTATTGTCATAATTATCATCATCATTTAGGTAGGCAGCTTGTGACATGGATCCCAATGATCCCACATCTTGGTATTTATGCCTTGTATAATCCCCTCCTATTGAGTATTGGCTGTACCTAGTTGCTTGCTTCTACTAAAGAGAATACAAGAAAAGTGATGAAATATGATGGAATAAGCAAGACCATGACTTCTATCTTGCTAGCGCTTTCTCTCTTGCTGCTACTCTCTCTTGCCCTCCTACTTGCTTGCTCTGAAGAAATGAGCAAGCAGGCTTTAAGATACTCTATGGAGAGATCCAGTGGAAAGGAAATGATGAAGCCTCTGACCAAACAGAGGCTCCATGGGAAAGTAAATTCTGCAATAATTATGTGAGTGAGCTTGGAAGCAGATCATCCCCAATCAAGTCTTCAGATGAGAATACAGCCTTGGCTGATACATTGATTGCACATGGTGTGTGCATCCCTGATCTGCAGAAACTATGATACATTCAGAGTGAATTAAGTCAGAAGGAGAAAAATAAATATTGTATATTAATGCATATATATTTGGAATCTAGAAAAAAATACAGATGAACCAGTTTGCAAGGCATAAAAGGAAATGCAGATTTAGAGAACAAACGTATGGACACCAAGCGGGGGAAGAGGAAGGTGGGAAGAATTGGGAGATTTGGATTGACATATATACACTAATATGTATAAAATAGATAACTAATGAGAACCTGCTGTATAGCACAAGGTACTACACTTCGTTGTACAGTAGAAACTAACACATTGTAAAACAACTGTACCCCCAATAAAAAATTAAATAAATGAAAAAAGAAATATGATATAATAACTGTCTATAGTTTTAAGTCATTATCTTTTCATGAAATTTGTTATGCAATAAGGGATAACTAATAGCTAATAGTCACCATCACCACCATGATATTCAGGAGATACTCATGAGTAATCCTATATTCCAGGAATGCCTTTTGAAAAGTAGGGACTTTGAAAGATTAAGATAAGATTGGGATAGGGACTTCCCTGGCGGTCCAGTGGTTAAGACTTCACCTTCCAGTGCAGGGTGTGTGGGTTCAATCCCTGGTCAGGGAACTAAGATCCCACATTCCTCTTGGCCAAAAAACCAAAACACAAAACAGAAGCAATATTGTAACAAATTCAATAAATACTTGAAAAATGGTCCACATCCAAAAAAAATCTTAAAAAAATAGATAAGATTGGGATATGCATAAGAGGTGAATGGAGGGTGTGAGGTCATTTAAAGAGACAGAAAACCATTGGTAAATCATCAAAAACAGAATACTGAATATTTAAGAAGCATTAAGATAAGCTGAAATAAGACTGAGATGGGTGTCTGGGAATTTGACTAAATTTGACTAGATTGATGGAGATAAAATCAAGTTCACTAAAGTTCAGTCTTTTCTACTAGACTTACTAGATACTTGATAGCAGGATAAGGTTCTGCCTTAATTCCCTCTTTCCAAAGTGCCTATGATTGGGCCTATCAGAAAATATTTAATCAAAAATATTTGGGACTTCCCTGGTGGCGCAGTGGTTGAGAGTCCCCCTGCCGATGCAGGGGACACGGGTTTGTGCCCCGGTCCGGGAAGATCCCACATGCCACAGAGCGGCTGGGCCCGTGAGCCATGGCTGCTGAGCCTGCGTGTCCGGAGCCTGTGCTCCGCAACGGGAGAGGCCGCAACAGTGAGAGGCCCATGTACTGCAAAAAAATATATATTTGAATGAGAAACAAGTGAGAATAAGGTGAGTTTCTAGGCATCAGAAATCTCTGGGGGATTTTACAATTAGAAGTTACATGATGAAAAAAATGTTTACAGAAAGTTATTTGAGTGCACATCTGTACCATGGATTACAGAGAGAAGAAACTGTTGTCATGGAGGCCAGCTCTTATCCATGTATGAGGACATGTGAACACAGACTAAAGGGAGAGTGGTAGGGATGGATGATATCCAGAGACAAAGAACAGTCTTCCCAGAAAGCCACAGGTAACCAGGCTGTGCCCAGAATGTCAGATCTTTAGGGATGTCAATATAATTAGTTGATCTATCATTCCTTCTACTTTCCTTGCTAGGAATTAACTAAACTATGAATTCTCTACTCATTATCTCTTCCACTACTGTCCATCTGTCCATCTGTACAACTACTGTCCACCTGTAGCAGAAACAGCTATAAATCTATAAGGGCAGATGACTATTAGAGGTAGATAGGGTCACAGGCCAGAGCAGTATTTTCAGAGAAAGGAGAAATCATGAAAATGAATTCCAAACACCGACATTTTCTATTTTTCAACTTATTGACATCCTATTTGATTCTTGAAATTAAGCCTCATAAATCTAACAGAAAGAATGAAATAAATAAAAATTACTGTACCTGAGAATCAGTCCACTATTTTTTTGTTGAATGACACAGTGCTAAATTCTGAGTAAACTGAAATAATTTAAACACACACACGCACGCACAGAATTTCTGCCCTAATGAACCTTATGATCTGAGTTTAAAAAGTAAAAATGCATAACTAGCGATATAAAAGAGTAATGAAAGCTATTAAATTATAGAGGTACTCTTAATGTGTAGCACAATATAATGAGAGTGATTTAACTGTGTCAATATTTAATGGAATATTGATTCATATGTATAAACCCTGTTACTAACAATTTAAAATAGAATGTAAGTATTTGAGAAACTTTTTCTAAGGCAGTCACTTTTCTTCCTCACCTGTTTCTTGTTTGCAATTTTATTGTTTGCCATCTGTCTTTTGGCTTTGTTTTGTTATTACAAGCTATGTTGAAATTCTGTAGAAAAACGAATGAATTATTTTTTAAATATAGTAAAAAAATATATGGAAAAATAATTGATAGTAATGTGACAATGAAAGACAAATTACTTGTTCTACAAGAAAGTAAACTGTCTACATGATATTCTTGAGAAAAGCAGAATCAAATAACAGTAGGGATTAATGTCCATGTGAGAGTTCATTAAGGTGAGAGAACAATCAGGCCGTTTCAGTTTGTACCTTAGTTTTTTCAAGTAAATTTTTCACTCAAATACAACACACTTATAGAAAAGTACATAAATCATAAGTGTAGAGCTCAATGAATTTTTATAAATTGAACCCAACTGCAGAGCCAAAACCCAGATCAACAAACAGAATATTGCCAGCACCCCATAAAGACCCTTAATATTCTCCAAGGCACTTCTGCCCTTCTGAAGGATAAACATTCTATTCATTTCTCAAATCATAAACAACACATGCCTATTTTGTAAATTGTAATTAATGTTTATTTAAATGTTTTTAATTTTCAGCCATGTTGTGTGATGTTGCACTCATTCATTCTCATTTATGTAATGGTATTAAAATGAATATGTTAATTTACAAAAATGTATTTATTTGTTCTACTCTAGATGGACATTTGGGTTGGTTTCTAGTTCAGACTATTACAAACAGTGCTGCTATGAACCAACCACTAACAAATGAATATATATATATACGCACACACACACAAACACATAATTTGGACTGGGCACTATGCATGGTGTAAAATTCATTAGATGATTGAGTTCATGTCATTTTTCAATAAAACAGGATATTATAGTTATCATTAATATCCTCATTCTTAAACTGTAGAAACTGAAGTTTGGAGAAGGTTAGTAAGTTGCCCATTAAGACATAGCTAGTAAGTAAGGGAGGTGGAATTCTTGATTCAACACATAAAATCTCTGTGTGCCAGAATTCTTGTAGAAACAATAGAAAAAGCAATAAACAAAACAGATCACAATCCCTGTCAACCATTTTAGTTGGTTTTGGGGAAGGAAATAATAAAATGTCATACATTAGCTGGTGAGGTAATTAATGTTATGAAGAGGGCTTCCCTGGTGCCCAGTGGTAGAGAGTCCACCTGCTGATGCAGGGGACACAGGTTCATGCCCCGGTCCGGGAAGATCCCACATGCAGCGGAGCAGCTGGGCCCATGAACCATGGCTGCTGAGCCTGCGCGTCTGGAGCCTGTGCTCTGCAGCAGGTGGGGCCGCAACAGTGAGAAGCCCGCGTACAGCAAAAAAAAAAAAAAAAAAAAAAATGTTATGAAGAAAGTAAAGTAGGAAGGGAAATAAGGTATGGGGGAGTGTTGATTGTAAAGTGTGGTGACCAGAGAAGACTGATGAGAACAGTTCTGTTGGAATCAAAAATCAGAAGGAGAACCTGTCTAATTGAAGAGCCCATGCTGTTTACTGCCATATTAAACTAATAAATATACATTTATCTTGTCTTAATAGAGATTTCCTGAAAATTTTGTGCATCCCTTTTTTTCTTTTTTCTTTTTTTGTTTTGGCAAACAATCTATTGGCCACACAGTGTATAGATCATTAAACTGAACAAAACAAAACAGAGCAAACAAACAAAAGCTAATATTTTTAAATTGATTAGATTTATATAAACACAGAATAAAGATGATGGAGGAAATAATCAGTGAACTTGTAGAAATATCAGTAGAAACAATCCAATATAAAGAAAAAACAATTAACATGACTTCAGGAGCCTGTGGGTCAATACAAAAAAATTCTAACATATGTATAATTGCAGTCCTAAAAAGAGAGGACACAGAGAAAGGGGAACACACAATATTTGAAGAAATGGCAGCCTAATAATCATATATTTTATAAAAGACATATAGATTCAAAGAGCTCAAGAAAGATAAACACAAAGTAACAGAAAATATTGCCTTGAAAGGAATGTTAAAAGAAGATTGTCAGAAAGAAGAAAAATGATATAGATCAAAAAACTAGTTTTTTGTAAAAAAAAAAAAGGAGCAGAAAAGAATGAATAAGTGAAAGTAAAATAAAAACTTTATTTTTATTTTTTTCAATTCATCTAAAATATAACAGTTTATTCAAAATAATAAAAAAAATTATTTGATTATGTAAGCTTACATATAAGTGAAATGGATGACAGTAATGAAGAAAAGGACTTGCTCTACCCATGAAGTGATACAGTGTTATTTGAAAGTGGACTTGGATTAGTTGTAAATGTGTATTGCAAACTGTAGGGCAACCACTAAAAAAGTAAAATAATAATAATAATGTATAGCTGATATGCTAAGAAAGGAGAGAAAACTGAATCATGTAAATTGCTCAATTAAAACCATAAAAGGCAAAAAAAAAGGTGGAATAAAAAATAGGAAAAAAGAACTTTGGCAACAAATGAAAAACTATCAGATAAGGTATATATAGGAACTATATTTAATCAATAATCACCTTAAACACTAATGGTATAAATGTCCTAATTAAAAGACAGATATAGTCAGAGTGGATCAAAAAACAAGACCCCAATTTGTTGTCCACAAGAAACCCACTTTAAATATAAAGACTCATATAGATTAAAAGTAAAGGGATGGAGAAAGCTATACCATAGTAACACTAATAAAAGGAAAGCAGGAGCTATATTAATTTCAAACAGAGCAGACTTCAGACCAAGGAAAGTTATTAGAGATAAAGAGGGGAATTACATGATGATAATGTGGCCAATACTCCACGGAGACATAATAATCCTTAATATGTGTTAGCCCAACATCAGAGTATCTAAATATGTGAGGCAAAACCTGATAGAACTGCAAGAAAAAATATATGAATCCACAATTTTAATTGAAGAATTTAACATCCCTTTCAGAAATGGACAAATCCATTAAGTAGAAAAGCAGAAATGACATAACTGAACTTAACAGTACCATCAATCAAGTGGTTATAATTGACAACTATAGAACATTTCATCCAGCAACAGCAGAATATATAATTTTATTCTCAAGCTCATACGAAACAATCATTGATAGTTCACTTTCTAGACTACAAAACACACCTTAACAAATTTAAAGGAATAGCAATCATACAAAGTCTGCTGTCAGGTCACAAGGCATTAAACTAGAAATTAATAACAGAAAGATACCCCAAAAAAATCTCAATATACTTGAAAATTAAATAAGACACTTTTAAATGACAAATGGGTCAAAGAAGAGATCTCAAGAGAAATTATTTTAATATTTTGAACTAAATGAAAATGAAAATATAATTTATCAAGTTTGTGGGATGCAGCCAAAATAATACCTAGGGGAAAATTTATTATATTGAATGCATACTAGAAAAGAGAAATCTGAAATCAATAATCTAAGCTTCCACCTTAGGAAACTACAAAAGGATAAGGAAATTATATCCAAAATAAGCAGAGGAAAAAATTTAAGAATTAGAGCAGAAATCAGTGCAACTTTAAACAGAAAATCAATAGAGAAAATTAACAAAACAAAAAGTGTTTTTTGAAAAGATCAATAAAATAAAAAAAACCTCTAGTTAAGCTAACTAAGAAAAAATAGAGAGGACATAAATGACTAATATCATAAATGAAAAAAGGTACACCACTACAGATTCCATGAATATTAAAGGATAATAAAGGAACGTTGTGAAAAGCTCTGTGCCCACCAAGTTAATAGCTGATTCACTTTGTTATAAAGCAGAAACTAACACACCATTGTAAAGCAATTATACTCCAATAAAGATGTTAAAAAAATAGCTTAAATAAAATGGACCAATTCCTTGAAAGAGAAGACCTATTGGCTCACACAAGAAGAAATAAATAATCTAAATATATCTATTAGAGATATTTAAAAAGTAATTAGTTACCTTCCAAAATAGAAAACACCAGGCCCATATGGTTTGACTGGTGAATTCTACTAAACATTTAAGGAAGAAATTATATCAATTCTCTAAAGTCTCTTTCAGAGAATAGAAGCTTAGGAAACACTTCATAACTTGTTCTTTGAGACCAGCATTATGCTAATACCATAACCAGACAAAGACATTACAAGAAAACTACAGACTAGTATTGCTCATGAACATAGATGAAAATATCCTGAATAACATTAACAAATTGAATCCAACAATGTATAAAATAAATTATACATGAAGACCAAATGGGATTTGTCCCAGGTATGTAAGGCTGGCTCAAAAGTAACATCACATGATAACAGCAGTAGATGAAGAGAAAGCATTTGACAAAATCCAAAACCCATTCATAAGAAAAACTCTCAGCAAACTAGGAAAAGAAGGAAAATTTCCTCAACTTGATTAAAAAAAAAATCTATAAAGCCTAGAGCTAGCATCATACTTAATGGTGAGAAGCTCAAAAATTTCCCAGTAAGGTCGGGAAAAAGCAAGATGACCCCTCTCACCACTCCTTTTCAACATTTTATTAGTTGTGGCTAATAAAGTAAGACAAGAAAAGGAAACTAAATGTATATAGTCTGAGAAGAAGAAATAAAACTCTGTTGTCAGATGACATGATCTTCTATGTAGAACATCCAAAATAATCAACAAATAAACTTCAGGAACAAATAAGCAATTATAGAAATGATGCGGGATACAAGGTTAATATAAAACTGTTAATTACTTACCTATATATCAAGAAAGAAAAAGTGAAATTTGAAATTAAAAACATATTACCATTTACATTAGCACCCCCAAGATGAGATACTTAGATATAAATCCAACAAAATGTGTGCAAAATCTACATGAAGAATATTATTAAAGTTTCTTGAATATAAAAGAACTATAGAAATGCAAAGATGTACCATGTTCATGGATAAGAAGACTCATCTTGTCAACGTGTTAGTTTTTCCCAACTTGATCTATAGATTCAGTTTGATCCCAATCAAAATTGTGAGTATCAACAATCTGATTCTAATGTTCATGTACAGAAGCAAAAGACCCCAAATAACCAAGTGAATATTGAAGGAAAATACAAAGTTAGAGCACTGACAACTATAATGCTACATTAGTCAAGACAGTGTAGTATTGGCAAAGAATAGGCAAATAGATAAATGGAAAAGAATAGAGAGCTAAGAAATAGATCCACATAAATGTAGTCAACTAATCTTTGACAAAGTAGCAAAGAGCATATGATGGAGCAAAGATAGTCTTCTCAACAAATGGTGCTTGAGTGACTGGACATCACATGCAAAAAAATTATACACAAAATTTACACCCTTCAGAAAAATTAACTCAAAAGGGATCATAGACCTAAATGTAAAATGCAAAACAACAAAACACCTAGAAGATAACATAGCCAAAAACCTAGATAACCTTAGCTATGGTAATGACTTTTTAAGGTATAACATCAAAGGCATGATCCATGAAAGAAATAATTAATAACCTGGATTTCATTAAAATTAAAAATTTCTTCTCAGTAAAAGACAATTATCAGGAGAATGGAAAGGCAAGCAGCAGACTGAGGGAAAATATTTGCTCAAACAGATCTGATAAATGATTGTTATTCAAAATATACAAATAAATTTTTAAATTCATCAATAATGAAATGAACAACCCAATTTAAAAATGGGGAAAGACAACAGACTTCTCATCAAAGGAGATATACAGATGGCAAGAAGACTTATGAGAAGAGGTTTATCATCATTAGTCATTATAGAATTGCAAATTAAAACAATGAGATAACTCTGTACATTTACTAGAATGGTAAAAATCTGGATCACCGACAACACCAAATGCTGACAAAGATGTTAATTAACAGGAATACCATTCATTGATGATCGAAATGCAAAATGATACTGTCACTTTGGAAGACAGTTTGGCAGATTCTTACAAAACTAAACATATCTTTACCATGTGATCCTGCAGTGGTGCTCCTTTGTATATACTCAACTGATCTGAAAATTTTATGTTCACTCAAAAACTTGCACCTGAATATTTATAGCAGCTTTATTTATTATTGTCAAAACCAATTTATTATTCATTATTGAAGCAATCAATATTCCTTTTGGGGGCTTCCCTGGTGGCGCAGTGGTTGAGAGTCCGCCTGCCGATGCAGGGGACACGGGTTCGTGCCCCCATCCGGAAGGATCCCACATGCCGTGGAGCGGCTGGGCCCGTGAGCCATGGCCGCTGAGCCTGCGCATCCGGAGCCTGTGCTCCACAGCGGGAGAGGCCACAACAGTGAGAGGCCCGCGTACCGCAAAAAAAAAAAAAAAGTCTTTTGGTAGTTGAGTGAATAAATAAACTGTGATACATTCAGACAATGGAATATTATTCAGCACTAAAAGAAATGAGCTATCAAGCCATGAAAAGACATGCAAGAAGCTTAGATACATACTACTAAGTGAAAGAACAAAATTTGAAAAGGCTACATACTATATTACTCGAATTATATGACATTCTGGAAAATGCAAAATAATAGATACAGTAGAAAATTAGAGGTTGCCAAAGGTTAGAGGGAAAAGTGGGTTGAATAGGCAGAACACAGAGAATTTTTAAGGTAATAAAATTATTTTGTACAACACTATAACAATGAATACATATTAGTATACCTTTGTCAAATGTCTTGAGTGAACCCCGATGTAACTATGGACTGTAGGTGATAACGAAGTGTCAACGTAGGTTTATTGATTGTAACAAATACATCACTCTGGTGTGAGATGTTAATAGTGGGAGAGGTTGAGCATGTTGGAGGCAAAGGGTATATGGGACCTCTGTACTTGCTGCTCAGTTTTGCTGTGAATTTAAAACTGTTCCAAAATTAAATTTATTAATTAAAAACAAACCAAAAATAAAAAGGAAATGATAAAATGTCTGTGAACTCCTCAAATTTTTGAAATTAAAGTGCATATATTTAAATAAATTGAATTGAAGAAGAAATCTAAAAAGCAAATCTTACAGCACTTCCTTAGGTTTGGTGTCAATATGATGCTGGCCTCATAAAAATTCATTTCAAAACTTTTCTGCCTACTCTTCTCCTATGTTTGTGTAAACTGGAATTAATTTTTCCCAAAATATTTGATAGAAGAAGGCAATGAAACCATTTAATCTTGGAGTGTTATTTATTATAATTCAAATTCTGTTAGAAATGTGATGCTATTCAGGTTATCTATTTCTTCTTGAGTGTGCTTTGGCAATTTGTATCTTTCAAGTCACTTGTGTATGGCATTTAAGCTATCTAATTTATTGACATAAATTAGTTTGTCATACCCTCTTATCACCTTTTAAGTATCTGTAAGATCTACAGTAATATTTCTGCATTTATTCTTGATATTGGTAATTTGTAAGCTGTTCTATAATAAAACAAATTTGTTAAACTAGTCTATATGTTGTTTATAAAAGGCACAGTTCAACATAAAGATTAAAATGGTGAAATTAAAAGGATGGATACCATGTATGTATACTGTGTAAATAATAAAAAAAAAAAAGCTGCTGAATGAATGCCAAAAATACTTTAAGACAAGAATCATTAATAGAAATAAAAGGAATATTTCATTTAAAAAATGGTGACCCAACAAAACAGAATTTTAAATGTAAGCTCACATACTATCTAGATTAAAATACTTAAATAAAAAATTAATAAAACTAAAAATCATCCAACTTTTAAAAATTGGGAGACTTTAATAAACATCTTTTAGTACTTGATAGAATAAGAAGCTTAATAAGGTAGTAATCATAGAGAAGATCTGAACAGCAGAGCTCTAAGTTTGGCTTAACATATAAAAATACTTCACTTAATAATTGCAAAATAAATGTTTTTTTACAAGTAACCATGAAGTACTTAGGAAAATTCATCATTTTCTAGCAATAAAGCCATCTCAACACATTATAGGATTCAAATGATGAATAGGTAATTCCCAGATCGGAGTGGAATTTATCTAGAAATCAATTGAAGCAAAAAAATTATCTGAAAATCCCCATGAGTTTGGAAACTAAGGAACACATTTCTAAATAAATAAATGTGTCATAAAATGAATTTCATGAAAATTAGAAAATATATTACACTCAATATGAATAAAACAATTATATATCTCAACATGTAAGATGAATCACAGCTGTGCTTACAGAAAATTTCAGCCTTAAATTAGTTTACTAGGTTTTCTTAAAAGGTAGAAAACAATTATTTAAAAATCCTTTTCAAAAAATTGTATTAACATCAATAAATTCAAATAAAGTAGAAAGGAAAATAATAAAGAATGAAAAAGTGAACAAATATATGATACAGTGAATCAACAAAACCAAAAGTTTGCACTTCAAAAAGACTAATACAATTAATAAATCTCCTATAATATTGATAAACAAAGAGGGAGAGAGAAAGAAACAGAGAGATATAGAGAAATACCTTAAATAGCCAGGTCTGAAAACAGTAACATCTCTATTAATACTACAAACATTAAAAAGATAGGCAAGGGCTTCCCTGGTGGCGCAGTGGTTGAGAGTCCGCCTGCCGATGCAGGGGACACGGGTTCGTGCCCCGGTCCGGGAAGATCCCACATGCCGCGGAGTGGCTAGGCCCGTAAGCCATGGCCGCTGAGCCTGCGCATCCGGAGCCTGTGCTCTGCAACGGGAGAGGCCACAACAGTGAGAGGCCCACGTACCGCAAAAAAAAAAAAAAAAAAAAAAAAAGTAAAAAGATAGGCAAAGTTATCATGATCAAATTTAAAGCGATGAAAATCAAGATAAAATAGCAAAATCCCAAAAAACACAAATTACCAAGACTGAAAATAATTCACCAGTGAATTCTGCCAAACACATCAGGAAGAAATAACAACAAACATGCACAGAATTTTCCAGAGACTAGAAATATATGGAATAGTTCCCAACACATTTTATAAGATCAGCATAACCTTGATAGCAATATCTGATATCCAATGAATTTTTAAAAGGAAAATTACAAGACAGTCCCACATAAAAGCACAGATGTTATATGCCATGATGAAATATTAACAAAATAAATCCAGCAATAGAGAAAAAAGATAATATATTATGACAATATTGAGTTTTTTTCTGACTGGAATATAATCCAATACAATAACAGAACAATTTTGTTAATGACACTATCTCAATAGATAGATTGTTTATTCCAAGACTTGTTCAATACACATAAAGCAACCAGTATAAAACACCATATTAACAGGCTGAGAAGAAAAATCACATGATCATATCGATTGAAGCAGAAAACACATTTGAAAAATTTCAAAAACCCATAAATAATTAAAAACACTGCAAAAGACAGGAATAGAGGAAAACTTCCTAAATTTTATAAAGAGCACCCATAAAAACCTACAGCTATCAACATAATTAATGGTGAAATACTGAATGTTTCCCCTTGAGATTGAGAAAAAGACAAGGATGTTCACTGTGTTACTTTTATTTGACATAGTGCTAGAAGTTCTATCTAGCATATTAAGGCAGGAAAAGAAAATAAAAAGCACACAGAACACAAAAGAAGAAATAAAACTCTCCTGATTTTTAAATGACATAATTATCTACGTAAAAAAATTCCAATAATTTTACAAAACGAACAAACACTAAGCACTGCTGGAGCTAAGTGGCTTCAGCAACATTGCAAGAATACAAGAGAAATGTACAAAAATCAATTTTATTTCTATAGCAGTTGACACTGAAATTGAAAATACCATACCACTTATAATTGCTTAAAAATACAATAAAGTAAGTCTAATGAAACATATACAGGACTTCTATACTAAAAACTGCAAAACACTGTGAAAATATAAAAAGATATAAATTAGCGGAGAGTCATATCATTTTCAAGTATTGGAAGACTCAACATAGTAAAGATGTCAATTCTTCCCAAATTGTTATAGAGAATTAGTGAAATTTCTATTAAAACCCTCACAAGATTTTTATAGATCTAGACAAGACTATCCTAAAATTTGTATGGAGGGCAAAGGAACTATACACGGAAAAGTAATTTTGAAAAGGAAAAATTAAAATGAGAGTAGATTTACCGGATTTCAAGAGTTTTTATATAGCTACAGGAATCAATACAACTTATTTAAACTTCCTTCAGGCACTAATATAAAGCTGTAATTATTCCATTTTTTATTTAATTTCATTCTTTCAACAAATATTTGTAGAGTCCCTACTGTGTTCCAAACACCAGAAATATGGGGAAAAAATCTCTATTTTCATGAAATATATATTTACTGGAAAGAGACAATATATAAGAAGTAAATTGGAAAATATCAGGTAATGCTAAGATCAATGATGAAATAAAATAGAATGATCTGACATAAGAATACCTGATTATTATTGCACTGAAAAATGTAAGCTCCATGATGACAAGGACCAACTTTAATGTTTCTTTGCTACATCACCAGCACACTATATGACACATAATATTCATTCAGTATATGTTTGTCAAACTACATAATGAACTAATGGGAAAAAAATAATCAGTGGAATAGGGAAACTACATTATCAACTTTCCCAAACCAAATGCCTTGAAAATACCCCAACTTACCATCAGAAGCCCATAACATTTTGTTAAACCATTTTATTAAGAAAGGTATGGTTCTGGTAGATTAGTGACTAGAAGCACTATTTAAGAGGATGAAGAATAGCATTTTAAAGAAGTCATCTGGGGCCAGGTTTTAGCAGTTGCAGAGTCTGGTGGAAAATGCCAGGAGTGATTGAATAGGGAGATTTGATTTTTTGCCTAAGTATGTCTGGCAGAGTGTATGCTCTAATTCTGGGCTCTGAAAAATATACTTAGCATATTCCATTTGAATGATTATGTAACCATAAAATATTGATTATGTCACGGCCAGTAGAAATATCAATATTATAAGATAGATAGATAGATAGATAGATAGATAGATAGATAGATATTCGGATGTATATATACATCCAGGGAAGTAGAAATGAATGACCCAAAATTGCAACATAGGCAATATGGAAGTTTATGATAAATCAGTTTTAAAGTAGCACTTTATAGAGAATTCTATTTTGATAAATCCATTTCTCTCTCCTTTTTTTTGTACTTTCTAAAGTTTTGTCTTCAGTTCTCTGTTCTCTATCTATGCTCTTATTACAAGTCAAATGTGTTGATTGTGATGACTGCCAGCCGTGTATAGAATTCTGTATTAAGTACAGAAGCAGGATAGGAAAGTGTGAATGATAAACAGACCTTACACAGAGGAGCATAATACACTAGTACTTCACCACTAACAGCTTTAGTGAAACTATTCATGAATGTATGTGGTGAACTTTATATTAAATCCACACTGCAACATGTGCCTAAAGCTTCAGTAAAACACTAAGAATTAGAGATGTAGACTCTTAAATTATCACCACTTTTTTATGAATCCATTTATTTTTTTAAAAAGTATTCATGGAAGCATATAACAATAAGAACAGAAATGCATACAAGTTTATAGGTAGGAAATGTTCTGGCAGAAAATTAGTGAAATGTGATTTAGCTGCTCCACATTAAACACTGACACATGGATGGCAAGAAAAGCGCAAATGCACAGTCTCAACAAATATAGGGACTAAAAATATAGGTAAAAAAATGTACCATATAGCAGAAATAATTCTTTTCAAAGGAAATTAGGACAAAGACAGAGATTCACAGGATCGTTGCTGGAAAGAGGAGTTGAGACCTTCCTGTTTTCTATCTCTACTGTGCTACTATCTGTATCTCTACTTCTGATTCAATGACTCTTCTCCAACCAGAGGGAAGGATGCAAACTCAGAAGGACATTTTTCTGCCACAGACAAGGTTGGTTCACCCTCATATGATTAACCAATAACTTTTTCGGGATTGACATTATTCAAGACAATGCAGGTGGGGGTTACAGTACATCAGAAGTTCGAGGCTAGTAATAGAAGAACATGGAGGCTTCAATGTTAAGACTGGAGCTGGGTTCAAAGAGCCATATTCAGAGATGTCAGATAGTAGCTTGGAACTGACCAAAGTATTTACAGCATGGAAATCAGGGCTTCTTTTATACCCCTCAGGAGAACTGATTATTAAACATTTACCAGCACAACACTTCCTGTACTTTTAAAATTTACTCTTTCTGGCAAGAAAATGAATATAGCTCGTTTCAGATTATCCTTAACTAACTTCTACCCCAGCAGGACTATCAAAAATTTGTTTGCTTAGGTCCATAGATACACCCTACATAAAAGACTTAAAACCATTAGAAATTTGTCCAGAAGCTTTGTCTGTCAATCACTTTTCTAACTAAATATCAAAAAATATGACTCAAAAATTACTAGATGGGTATATGAAGAACTAATAGAAAATATCTGCAGTGACTTTGACTAACACATGACCTGGACAGGCCCAACTTCCTTTAAGAATGAATATGGAGAGACAAATACAAAGCTTATAAAAATATTCCACAATTTGAGAGAAGTAAAACTCAGCTTAGGGTAAGCTGGGACAAAGTGAGAGAGTGGCATGGACATATATACACTACCAAATGTAAAATACATAGCTAGTGGGAAGCAGCCACATAGCACAGGGAGATCAGCTAGGTACTTTGTGACCACCTAGAAGGGTTGGATAGGGAGGGAGAGATAAGAGAGAGGAGATATGGGGAGATATGTATATATATATATATATAGCTGATTCACTTTGTTATAAAGCAGAAACTAACACACCATTGTAAAGCAATTATACTCCAATAAAGATGTTAAAAAAAAAAAACTCAGTCTAAACAATAAACTCAGAAACTTACTTTGAAAATAATTTTTTTAGGAAACCAGAGAACATTTAGAAAATATATATACTTCAAGCCTAGAAATGTTCCTTAGCTATTGTAAGGAGTTTGCAGAAGGCAACTGGTGGGAGTGGGGAAATGGGAGCTATAGAAAGGGAGGACATTGTTAGCATAACTTGGGAACTTGGATTTGGATTTTGGATTTTGGTGTCATGACCAGGACCAGGGTTAAAGAGTATTTTTCTCAAGGATTGTAGAAATGTAAGTCATTGAACTAAATAAATATTTCAAAGAACTCTGAATCTGAAGAAAACAATAGGAATAATGTGTCAGCATCAAAAGAAAGATTTTACTTGATTTTAATATTAAAATATCATGTTTTCTGTGCCTTGGTTTTTCCAAATCTAAAAGGGTTAAAAAAATACTGTTCTCATACATTCTTGTAAGAATTAAATAGTTTATTACTTTTAGAATCAGACATGGCATGTAACAAGTACGTAACAAATGTTAGCTTTTTTACTATAATCATTTCTTGAATAGAATGGCTGACAAATGCTAGTTTTTCTTCTGATGTCCTTATAGAATGGTCTTCCTCTCATTTGCAGCTCTAGAATATGAGTTTTTAACTTGGCAGAACCAGAAAGAACCTAAGAGGCTGAGTGATCATACACAATTATATAAATAGTAGAGGAAGAAAAGAAAAGCTGCAAAGAATTTGACATACCCCACTTCCACTGGTTTTTGTTATTTTTCTCCTCTCTTTAACTTACTGAATCACTCTTTTCTTTTCTTCCCCCATAAATTAGGAGTCCTCCAGTCTCCAGCCTTTTGCTATCATCCAACAACCTCTCTTTGGATGACGTCATTTATTACATGTCTTCAATTTCCATCTACATGCTGATGACTCCACAGTATGTATATCAGCCCAAATTTCTCTCTAGTACTTGAAACCTGAACATCTAAAGGTCAACTTGATATCTCCACCTCAGTATTCCACAAAATTATCTTCTTCTCTATGTCCAAACAGGGTTCTCCTCTGTTTCTAAGTCAGAAATCTGGGAATAATCCAAAAACCCTTCCTTCCTCTTGTTTTTACCTATCAGTCTGGAAAATAGTACTTTAGTTTTTTTTTAAATTATGCTAATACAAGCTCATAATTAAATATCAAATTATAGTAGGGCATATAATAAAAAAACAACCTTTTATCCATCCTAGCCCTGCTGGGGTGTGGGAGTACAGACTGGCAAACACTTTTGATGGATTTTTATCATTTAGTTCTTTTCTATAACTATGGAAAACAAAATTATGGCTCTATTTCTTGTATGTTAAAATGAGTACATATTTTGTTACTTTATAATATGTTAGATTAAGATTTGGCAATTTACACCACTAGCCTCCCCTTCCCTTTCTAATATAGGTATAAACGTTAACATAACTTTTTCTACTTGTCACTTCTATTACTGAAGAGTAAAATTAATTTGCCCTATCTTGTTCAGTAAGACTTATTATTCATTTTCTGTCCTAAGAGGAAGCTTTTAATGTTCCCAGGTTTTCTTTTACCTTTTCTCCTCATCTTCTACCTGTCATTTGCTGCAGCTCCATCTTTACTTTTACATTACAAGACTGATAATATTTATTATGTTCAGTATACAATTAGGCATTATGTGATTTATCTACAAATCGATTCTAAAAGTAGAGAACAATTCAATGATTATTATGATTATTCAGCATGTTTACTGAGGATCCAATGTCACAATGCCGTGCTGCTCAAAACAGAGTATTACTATAGTCGTTAGAATGGATCTATATTTTTTATCAAATTTCTTCTAAAGGTTCCGTAATTCCATCTCTGCATTCAACTCCCCTATTCCCCCCACTTTCTTCCTCCTAGAGTTTTCTACCCTCATACTTTTATACTGAATTCTATATTGACTCTCCAAGTTTGCCATTCTCATTTCATACTGAGAGCAGGTCACCACTCTCCTAAAGTGCTCTTTCATGGATTCGATGTCTTCCTCATTCTTAATTTCTCTTGAATGCTTTTAGAGTATATCCTTAATTAGTTTTCCACAGAAGCCAGCAAGGAAGACAAAATTTTGAGATTTTGTATATCTTTAGAAGCTTACATTCTGATCCATTATCTTTTTGTCTTGTAGTCTGGGAGGTATTTTTGACATTTTCTACTCCTTTAATTTTTTATGAAAATTATATTTCAAGATGCATGTTCAGGTTTTATGCTCATTTTTCATAGCTCACGCTTCTTGTGTTACCAATAAAACATTTCCTTGAATTTGACGACACTAGTGAAAAATTTTTATAATTCAGGTTCTGTTCTGTGATATATCACATTGTTTACGTTGTCACATTTTGTATTTCTTTTTCATATTGCTGGCATTCTTTACAGGTCTGGTAGTCATTGGTTGTCTGCTCCCATGTAAGAATATGGCCATAAAAAGATTACTTAGTATCAGTATGCATAAAGGTAGGGATTGTTGTCCAGCATGTTTTACTTTACAACAGGGCAATGAACCAGCCATTATGTTAGGTAACACCTAAATTCAACAATGTCAAAATTTGTCTTGTGGATATCTCAATATCGCTGATTGCAGTAGAGTTTTGGAGACTAAAAAACCCAGCTTCCCAGTCTCTGTGGCAGAAAATAACAGAAAAAAGAATAGTTGGCATTGGCTGTTGCGTTAGCCAGTCCCTTTTGTCTGCTACAGTCTCTTCTCTCCTCATTTATTCACTAAATCCCAGCACCTGAAGGCCTCAATTCTTACTTTCCAAACTTCTACTGCAATCAATTTTGTTCAATGAATGAAAAACAACAAACATGACGATAAACACTTATTGAATATTTACCTACATAATTTAGGTGTATTAATTAATTAAATCTTGACAAAAGCCAAAAATAAGAAGGTACTAAGGTGCAAAGAGGTGAAAAGTGGAGCTGGGATATGAACTCAGACAGTCTGGCATCAGACCCAAAGCTTAGTTCTACGTTATGAATTAATAAATAAATAAAATGATGTCTTAAAAATCTCTCTTATTTGGCTTCTGTAATATTGTCCTCCTTTGGGGTGTGTTTCACCTTATTGGCCCTTTCCCCTTCGTAAATTCTAAATATGGGAGTGCCCCAGATCTTGCAAATGAGCTTTCCTCTGTTCTCATTTTCAACTTACCCATCATCATAGTTTTTAATAACATCCATATTCTGATGACTTCCAAATGTAATCCTCTCTTCTGAACTCCAGACATGTAAATTTAAATGTTTCACATTTCCTCTCCATCTGACTTAACCTGCTCTAAAATGAACAATTGCTCTATTTCTCTGGTTTTGCTCCTTGTCTCTCCAACCTTATCTCAGTGTTTGTTACTGTTTTCCTCCCAGTTGTTCAAGCCCAAGATCTAGGAGTCAACTTTAACACATCTCTTGTAACTGTCACATCCATTCATTGATTAACACGTCTTACTTACCTTAACTATGAAGCATACTTCATATCTGTCCACCTGGCTCCGAGTCCATTGCCCATCCCTGCCTGAACACTTATCCACCCAATACTAAGGCTTCTGCCCACTCTTTAGGCACTCATTCCTACTCTTTAGGGACTTAAGAGTTAACTGAGGAGATAGACATATATGCCACTATAATACAATGTTAAGAAAAATCTGTAACAGAAGTATTTTCACAGATCTATGGCTGACAAGGAAGGGGTATATTAATTCAGCCTTTGGTGGGGTTGGGAGGAAAAGTATCACAGTGTAATGGACAGTTTAGCAGCAAAGTGACTCGGAATTCATGTGAGGGATATGTTTTAATTTTTGAAAGACTCGTTTGAAAATTGCAAATCTCTTCTTTCTTTTTGAACACTGCCATTGTTTTCCTTTATCATAAGATAAAGAATATGTTGTTTTTCCAGTAGATAAATAGAGAAGAAATGTACACAATGCGTTGTCCAAGGACCATGAAGTCTTATGGAATCCCAGGACAGTAGAGTTGAAGGAGAGATTATGATATTATATAGCCTTTGCTTTCAGGCCTATTAATTCCAGTTTGTGTCCACATATCCAAGCTCATCGAAAGTAACTCTCCATCAGCAGCTCAGCTTACACTGTACCCATTCAGAGCAAGCAATTTGTTTTGTGGCTAGCTGTTCAGAATAATCTGCTTCAGAGAAAAATTAAAAACTGTTGAAGGATAGAATATACTAATAAAATAACAAAATGAAAAGATTAGATGGAGATAAGTAAAACAGTTGCATGTTGCATGTAATTTAGGCTTATATTCTCCATCATTCCACAGTTATTTCTAAACTTATTTTGTCCCTCAATGAAGTATTAACAGTAGTTTCTATTCTACTGTGAGGCGTTGTTGGCAGTGTGAGTTTGGTTTAATTTTTTTTTAAGTGCATACTGTAATTAAAATCGTAGAGTTTTTTTTTTTTTTTTTTTTGGTACGCGGGCCTCTCACTGCCGTGGCCTCTCCCGTTGTGAAGCACAGGCTCCGGATGCGCAGGCCCAGCGGCCATGGTTCACGGGTCCAGCTGCTCTGCGGCATGTGGGATCTTCCTGGACCGGGTCACGAACCCGTGTCCCCTGCACCGGCAGGCGGACTCTCAACCACTGTGCCATCAGGGAAGCCTAAGTTTTTTAATCATTGTAATAATGCTAGTTTTGGGGTCTAAATTACTTGTAGTTAAAGACTTCCTACAGTAATGCCCTTTTGCTATTTTCAAAATATTTCCAAGTAATGAACCAAATTTATATTATAGTTCATAAAGTACTAAGCAGTGTTAGATAATTTTCAACATTTATGTCAAAAATATTGGTTGCATATAAATGCTGAACTTGAGCTATCAGAGACTGGAGTATACCTAACTTCTGAGCAAGCACGATAATTCAGGACAGCTAGCTTTATACATATAATGTAAACACCTATTTTTTCACAATAACAACTCCTTAAATTATTAAAGTAATGCTTGCAGCCAATAAAATATGTGCCAGATATTCAGATATTCATGAAAATGGGGAAGTAAAGACCCCCAAAAGCTCACCTCCTCCATAAATGCAATAACAACAAAAAAAACTGGCAAAAAATTTTCAGAATCATTTTTTTTTCAGAATTCTGGGAATTAACAAAAGGCTTGCAGCAACTAGGGGAGTATTTAGTCAAGAGAAACTGCTGAATCTCAGTTAGAATAGCAAGCTCTGTGGCTTGCTTTTAGTCACATCCCTTTCTCCCCAATTCAACGATAGCCTTGAAAACTAACAGCCCATATTCCTGGAATTTAAGAGAGAATAGATCTCATTTCCAAACAATTGTCATTATTTGACCTGTCTGGTGGTTCCCTGGAAAACTTCGCTCAAAAAACCTTGTTTTTATTCCCACTCACTTGAACCCACCCAGCTATAAATGACTGGAGGGAGGAGGCTTTTGTCTAATGTTTTAAAATTACAGCTGTTTGAGGCAATGAATAAAAGTTAGGGCAAATAATAGATTACCCAAAAAGCTTAACATGGAAAGCTGCAGAATGAGATGCTCACAGGGGATTCAGAAAGCTCCGACATATTCCTGAAAACTTAGAAGGCAATGCACATGGCCTTATGCAGCTGTGTGCATGCTCATAAAAGGCATGAGAGGCCCTAAGCTCTTACCTTAACTGACCCTGAGGTTCAAATAAAAGAACACTGGACAGTAACACAAATCTACATTAAAAAATTAAAAGTACTGGTGAATGTAACTATATAGGTAAATATAGAATACAGTATAAATGTTTTTTCTATCTCCTTTTATTTCCCTTTCTGATTTAAACCACAACTGCATAACACAATAACTATAAATATAAGTTAATGGGCACATAATGTGCAAGGATGCAATTTGTGATGATTATCACATAAAGAAGGGGGATGAAGCTATATAAGACTGAAGTTTTTGTATACTGTTGAAATTAGGTTGGTAAGAATTTGGATGGTAATTGTAATCTCCAGGGCAACCTCTAGTAATTCAAAAATGTATAGTAAAGGAAACTACAAGAGAATTAAAATGGAACACTAGAAAATTTCTATTTGACACAAAGTAAGGCAGTAATACAGGAACTGAGGGACAAAAAATACCAGACATGTAGAAAGCAACAAAATGTCAGATGTAAATCCCACCTTATTTGTTATTATATTACATGTAAATGAATTAAACTCTTTAATTAAATGTCAAAGTTGAAAGAATGGATTAAAAAAAAAACAGGATCCAACTATATGCTGTATATAAGAGACACACTTTAGATCCAAATACAAATAAGTTGAAAGTTAGAGAATGAAAAGACATACCATGTAAATGGTAACTGAAAAGAAACTAGGGTCGATATACTAATATCATACAAAATAGACTTTATAGTACAAATTGTCACCAGAGGCAAAGAAAGACATTTTATAATGATAAAAAGCCAATACACCAAGAAGATATAGATAGCTACTATAAACATATGTGTACATAAAAAGAGAACCTCAAAATACATGAAGTAAATATTGACTGAATTAAAGGGAGAAATAGGAAATTCAACAATAGCAGTTGACTTTAATTTTAATAGTTAACAGCTAGATTGAAGATCAAGAAAGAGAAAGAAAATTTGAACAATATTATATAACAAATAGACTTAACCGATATCTATAGAAAAATTTATTCAACAAGAGCAGAATTTTCATACATTGTTTTCAAGTGCACATGGAACATTCTCCAAGATAGATTTTATGTTAAGCCATAAAATAAGTGAGATATATTTAAAAGGATTGAAATTATACAAAGTTTGTTCTCTATACATAATGAAATGAAATTAGAAATCAATAACAGAAGGAAATTTAGAAAATTTATAAAAATGTAGAAATTAAGTTACACACTAAATTACCAATGGGTCAAAGACGGATCATAAGAGAAATTAGAAAATGCTTAGAGATAAACAAACAAACAAAAACCCCCCAAAACTTATGGGATGCAGCCAAATGGTACTCAAAGAGAAATTTACACCTCTAAGTGTATACATTACAAAGGTAGAAAATAACCTAAAATTCCATCTTAAGAAATCAGAAAAAGAAAAAGAAGATAAACCCAAAGCAAGCAGAAGAAAAAAAAACAAGTAAAAATTAAAGTGGAAATGAAGATTGAGAATAGATAAACAATAAAGAGAATTAACAAAACCAAAACTTGTTTATTTGGGAAAAAATCAACAGAATTGTCAAACATTTACCTAGATTGAAAAAAAGAGAGAAGACTCAAATTACTAAAATCAGAAATGCTATAGAGGATATTACTACTGACATTATACAAATGGAAATGATTTAAAGGAATACTATGAATAGTAATATGCTAACAAACTAGATAATCTAGAGACACAAACAACAAAATTGATTTGTAAAGAAAGAAAAAACCTGAGTAAATCTATGACAGATGAAGAGACTGAGTTAATAAAAATAATGGTAAACTTCCCTCAAGGAAACCTCCAAGATAATATTGACTTTGCTGCTTTGCTGGTGAATTATATCAAATGTTCAAAGGAGAATTCATGTGAATGCTTCACAAACGCTTCCCTACAATAGCAGGGAAAATTTACTAACTCGTTCTATGAGGTCAGTATTACCCTGATACCAAAACCAAGCAGACATATCAGAATAAAAGAAAGCTTCAGACCAATATCCCCTTTGAATATAAATGCAAAACAACAGCGAAAGCAACAGAACCTCAACAAAATTCTAGCAAACTAAATCCAGCAACAGGATATGAAAAGGATTTCATATCATGTCTGAATGGTATTTATTCCAGTTATGCATGGTTGGTCCAACATTTGAAAATCAATATATGTAATACAAAATTTTAGTAGGATAAGGGGAAAATCCACATAATCACCCAATAGATATATAAAAAAATATTTGACAAAACTTAATACTCTTTCATGATAAAAACACTCAACAAACTAGGAATAAAAGGGAAGATTCTCAACCTGATAAAGGACATCTATGAAAAATCCCCAGATAACATTCTACCTAGTAATTAATTATTGAAAGTTTTCCTTAAAGGTATAGAACAAGACATAAATAGCCTCTCTCCCCACTTCTATTCAACATTATACTGGAAGTTTTAGCCAGGGTTAGAGACTTGTCTTAGATTAAAAAAAAAAAGAAATAAAAGCAAGCCAGATTGGATTTAAAAAAGTAAAACTAACTCTATTTGTAGATGACGTGATCTTATATATAGGCAATCCTAAAGAATCCACAAAAAAATTATTAGAATCAGTAAATGAGTTCAGCAAGGTTGTAGAATACAAGTTTAATATATAAAAATCAGTTGTATACACTACCAATGAATAATCTAAAAATAAATTAAAGCACTTCCATTTACAACAGCATCAAGAAAAATAAAATACTTTAAGCAAGATGTATAAGACGTGTACACTAAAAACTATGAAATATTGTTGAAAATAATTGTAAAAGATCCAAATAAAAGGAAATAAAAGAAAAGACATTGTTTTCATAGATTGGAAGGCATAATATTATTAGCATGGTAATACTCCTCAAACTGATCTACAAATTCAACAAAATTTCTATTAAAACTTTCAATACCTTTTTATAGAAATAGACAAGCTTCTCCTAACATTTTAATGGAATAGCAAGAAATAC
The DNA here is from genome assembly GCF_937001465.1 of Orcinus orca. NCBI lineage: Eukaryota > Metazoa > Chordata > Mammalia > Artiodactyla > Delphinidae > Orcinus > Orcinus orca. Next base: position 108,241,008 of record NC_064565.1, read on the forward strand.
TATTTTAACATTTTAAAAAAATAGACAAAACATCTTGAAAAAGATGAACAAATTCAGAGCACTTATACTTTCTGATTTCAAAATCTACCAGAAAGCTACAGTAATCAAAACAGTGTGGTACTAACATAAGAAAGACAGAGATCAATGTAATAGAATTGAAAATCCACAAGTAAAGCCCTCCATTTATGGTCAGTTGGTTTTAGCAAGGGGTTAGTTCTATGGACAAGAAGTCTGAAAGCAAGATATCATCAGAGCCATAATCCTTCTGAAACCTGTATGGATATCCTTTCTTGCCTCTTCCCAGCTTTTGGTGATTTTACTGGCAATATTTGGCTTTCCTTGGCTTGCAGCTTCATAACTCCAATCTTTGCCTTCATCATCACATAACATTTTCCCTGTGGCTCTCTGTCTTCATATGGCCATTTTGCTACGAGGTCACCAGTCGTATTGGATTAGGGGCCCATCCTACTCCAAAAAGACCTCATTCTAACTAAGTACATCTACAGCAACCTTATTTCCAAGTAAAATTACATTCTGAGGTACTGGAAATTAGGATTTCAGTATCTTTTTTGGGAGGTGGAAGAGGTAAAGACACAATCCAACCCATAACAGGTCCAAGATAATTTAATGGAGAATGAATAGTCTTTTTAATAAATGATTCTAGGACAACTGAATGTTTATATGCTCTTAAAAATGAATTTGAACCCATTATCTCACACTACACACAAAATTAACTTAAAATTGATAAAATTCTTAGAAGAAAACATAGGAGTAAGTCTTCATGACCTGGATTAATTAACAACTTCTTATATATGACACCCAAAGCACAAGCAACATAGGAAAACGTAAATAAATTGGACTTCACCAAAACTAAAATCATTTGTGCATTAGAGGACATTATTACATAATTAAGGGGACAAATCACAGAATGGGAGAAAATATTTGCAAACCGTATATCTTTAAGGTCTAGTATCCAAAATACATAAAGAACTCTTAAAACTCCACAATTTGGGCTACACTGGTGGCACAGTGGTCGAGAGTCTGCCTGCCGATGCAGGGGACACGGGTTCATGCCCCAGTCCGGGAAGATCCCACGTGCCACGGAGCAGCTGGGCCCGTGAGCCATGGCCGCTGAGCCTGCATGTCCAAAGCCTGTGCTCCACAGCAGGAGAGGCCACAGCAGTGAGAGGCCCACGTACCGCAAAAAAACAAAAAACAAAAAAACTCCACAATTCAATGAAAAAAAAAATCCACAATAAAAAAGACAAATAGCCCAAAAAGAAAAATGAGTAAAAACATAAACAGACATTTCTCCAAAATAGATATACAAATGACAAATAAGCGCCAGAAAAAATACTCAGCATTATTAGTCACTAGTGAAATGAAATCCCAAACCACAATGAGATACCACTTCACACCCATTAAGGTGTTTATAATTAAAAAAATAAAATAAAAGAAGCAAGTGTTGGTGAAGATGTAAAGCTATTGGAACGCTCATACATTTCTAGTGAAAACATAAAATGATGCAACCACTGTGGAAAAGAATGTGGTAATTCCTCAAAAAAGTTAAAGATAGAGTTATCATATGACTCAGCAGTTCTACTCATGGGCATATAACCAAAAGAACTAAAAATATATGTCATACAAAAACTTGTACATGGTATTTACAACAACATTACTTATAACAGCCAAAAAGTAGAAGCAACCAAAAGTCTGTTAACTGATAAATGGATAAACAAATGTGATACATGCATAAGATGAAACATCATTATTATTCTGTCATAAAAATGAATGAAGTACTGATACATGCTATGACATGTGTGAATCTTGAAAACATTACGCTGATTACAAAACCAAGACACATAGGCTACATTTTGTATCATTCCATTTATATGAAATGTTCAGAACAGGCAAATCCCTAGAGACAGAAAGTATATCAGTTGTTTTCAGGGACATTTGAACACAAATCAGGGGTGAGGAAGAAAGGAGAATGACTGCTAATAGAGTTTCTCTTTGGAGTGAACAAAATGTTCTGAAATTAGGAGTACAGAGGATCTTTAGGATGATGAAAATACTCTGTATGATACTATAATGGTAGATACCTGTCGTTATATATTTGTCCAAAAGCATAGAATGTATAACACCAAGAATGAAACCCTAATGTAAATAATGAACATTGGGTGATAATAATGCACCAATGTAGGTTCATCAGTTGTAACAAATATACCATTCTGGTGGAGAATGCTGATAATGGGGGAGTCTGTGCATGTGTGAGGGCAATGGGTATGTAGATATCTCTGTAACTTCCTTTCAACTTTGCTGTGAACTTAAAATTTCTCTAAAAATAGTCTAAAAATGTTTCAGAATTACATGGTCATGATGATTGCATGTTTCTGTGATTATACTAAAACACACTGAAGTGTATACTTTAAAATGGTAAATTTTATGGAATTTGAATTATATTTCAATTTAAAAAATATGTTTCAGGGAGAAAAGTGAACCCTCGTGCACTGTTACTGGGAATATAAACTGGTGCAGCCACTATGGAAAACAGTATGGTGCTTCCTCCAAAAATTAAAAATAAAACTACCATATGATCCAGCAATTCCAGTTTGGGGTATTTTCCAAAGAACACAAAAATACTAATTTGAAAAGATATATGCACCCTTATGTTCATTCCGGCATTATTCATAATAGCCAAGATATTGAAGCAGCCTAAATGCCTATCCATAGATGAATATGTAAAGACGTTTTATATATACACAAGATGTATATATAATATACACATATAGGATGTTATTCACCCATAAAGAAGAATGAAATCTTGCCATTTAGAACAACAGGGATGGCTCTGGAGGGTATTATGCTAGTTGAAATAAGTCCGAGAAAGACAAGTGCCATATGATTTTGCTTATATGTGGAATATAAAATAAATGAAAAAAACATAAGTAAACAGAAAAAGACCACCAAGAAAAGAGTGAAAATGGAGAATTCTGGGGGAAAGCTAACATTTAGAGCAGATTCTTAAAGTGTGATCTCAAACAAGGAGCTTCATCAAGACCTGGGAACTTGGTAGAAATGCAAAATCACAGGTCTTACCCCAGATGTGCTGGGTCAAAAACTCTGAAGGTGGGACCCAGTGGTTGGGTTTCAACAAGGCTTCCAGGTGATTGTCTTGAAGTTAAAGGCTGAGGTCTGCTGAGACAGAGAATCAGAGAAAAGAACCGATAAAGGGGACTTTAAAGTGAACAGTTAGTTGGTAAAAAGCAAAAATAAACAAATGGAATCTAATTAAATTTAAAAGCTTTTGAATAGCAAAAGAAACCATAAACAAAAGACAACCTATTGAATGGGAGAAAATGTTTGCAAATGATATGACTGATAAGGAGTTAATATCCAAAATATATAAACAGCTCATACAACTCAATATCAAGAAAACAAACAAGCCAATTTAAAAAATGGGCAGAAGACTTGAATAGACATTTTTCCAAAGAAGACTCACAGATGGCTAACAGGCACATAAAAAGATGCTCAGCACTGCTAATTATAAGAGAAATGCAAATCAAAACCACAGTGACAACCACACTTGTCAGAATGGCTATCATCAAAAATTCCACAATTAATAGATGTTGGCAAGAATGAGGAGAAAAGGAACTCTAGTATATTGTTTTTGAGAATGTAAATTAGTGTAGCCACTATGGAAAGCATTTTGGAGGTTCCTCAAAAAACTAAAATTAGAAGTACCATATGATCCAGCAATTTCACTCCTGCATATAGCTAAAGAAAACAAAAACATTAATTCTAAAAGATACAGGCACCCCAATATTCATAGCAGCATTATTTATGATAGCTAACATACGGAAGCAACCTAAGCATCCACCAAAAGGTGAATGGATAAAGAAGATGTGGTATACACACACACACACACACACACACACACACTGGACTATTACTCAGCCCTAAAAAAGAAGGAAATTCTGCCATTTGTGACAGTGTGGATGGACTTGGAGAGTAATGTGCTTAGTGAAATAAGTCAGACAGAGGAAAAATTATGTTATCACTTACATGTGGAATCTAAATAATAAAACAAATGAATGTATATAACAAAGCAGGAACAGACTCACAGATATAGAGAACAAACTAGTGGTTACCAGTGTGGAGAGAAGGGGGGCAGGGGCAAGATAGAGGTATGGGATTAAGAGATATAAACTACTACGCATAAAAAAGATAAGCAAAATAAAAAGAAATAAAGAACAGTAAGGATAGTATGATTAAAAACAGGAGATGGAAATGTTTTAGAAACTATGGGAAAATTACAAGATGTAAAGAAGTCTCACCAGGGCCAAGAACTGAAAAGAAGTTGAGTATCATGATGGTTCTATAAGAGCCATTTTCCTTTAGGTGCTTGACAATCTCTGAAAGCTAAGTTTTAGTAGAGTTTGAATAGAATAAAGAATTGATGGAGAAGAAGGCAGTTAGCAGTTGGAGTCAGCATGGGAAGGTCAGGCTTCTGAGTTGAGGTGGTGAAACAGCAGAAATGGGAGATATCTCCAGGGAACAAGAAGGCTGAGAGACTGGTTACTTCTAAGATGGATGAGCAAGTTTTTTGGTATAGGAATAAATCTCTGCCAAGAGACTGATGTCTGATAAAAGAGAGAAAAGAATATGGAGAGAACAAATACTGGAGAAGTGAGGAGAGAAGAGTTTCTGACACTAGAAGATGGATTAGCTTTGGACTGGTATTAGCTAATATCCAAGGAGGAACAAAAGAACAGAGCATTCCGGACTTGACACTTGATTTTAATTGGAATTAAGTCTCTTGGTTATTTATTTAAATGATGGGTCTATCTTCTTTTGAATCTTTTGTGTACATGAAAAATCTTTTAGTGTTTACTTCATGGCAATAAAAGGTAAAGTTTAAAGGGTGGTCTCATGTATAAAGATCTCCTGATGAGAGCTTTCAATTATAAAAATCCATGTTTTAATTTAAATTATAGAAAGAAAGAAGAGAAACTGATTTTCTGAATATTTAGGGCTATTATCTGAATCAAAATAAATTTCCTATAGAAATTCTATGGGATTCATTCATTCAGTAAAAATTCACTAAAGACTAGTATATGTCAAGCACTGTTCTTGTTTTCTGTGTTCTTACATATCTGAAAATAATCAGGCAAGGCCTTTTTATCATGGACCTCACATTTTAGTCAGGAAATGGAGCAAAAATTAAACAAATAGATATTTTAATATTTCAAATAAAGAGGAAACATCAAAGTGACAAGTGCTATGCAGAGAAATAGAAGATGATGGTGTGGTAGAGAGTGAGTGACTGACTATATTACACGGAGAGTTATATTACTTAGGAAAGTGCTATGGCTGTGACAAGTAAATGCACAAATTTTAGTGACTTCACATTTACATTCTAATCCAATGGAGTTCAAGTACAGAGAAAGGGCCCCATTGAGTCATTTGGAGACATAGGCTGATGCCAACGCTGCCATATTCAATGCTTGCCTCCTAAGCTTGCTCTGGAAGATCACATAGAAGGAAAAGAACGTGGAAGATGGTACATTGGAGGTTTTCACATTTCTATCCAGGGAGCCACATGCATCACTTCTGCTGATATTCCTTTGGCTAATGCTCGGTCGTATGGTTCCCCTAGCTCTCCACCTTGAAACTGCAAGAGAGACTAGGAAACATAGCATAGCCATGTGCCAGGGAAAATGGAAAACCAACTTTTGATGAAGGGTTAGTAGTCCTTCTACAAATTGTCAGATCCCACAGGCTATGATTAGAAGCTCGTAGACAGTCTTAGGAATAGAATGGTAAAATTTGATTTGTATGTTACAAAGAGCACTCTGACTATGAATAATGGATAAGAGAATGACAAGAATGGGAGCATGGAAGTCAGTTAGAAGGCTTTTATAGTGAGAGAAGATGCTGACTCAATGGCGACTTGGACTAGAGTATAATTCTAGTGGAGATGGAGAGAAGCAGAAACACACTGAGAATGAGCTTGGAAAAAGGACTAGGCACAATTCATGAATATAGGTCTTCTCCACACTTCTTCTCAGCTGCTTCTTCTTAGCTCTTATTTCTTATCAGAGACGTTTTCACTTTTAAAATGTTTTATTAATTCTGCACCCAACTAACGTTGGTGGCCAGATTTAGTTTTATTCAACAACACTAAATGAGTGTGGCATTTTCCCCAGCTGTCATTACTGGGTGCTTGGATGAGGTCCCCTTCTGTAAACAAAAAGAACAAGGATTTCAAAGAAGAGCTCACCCAAGTTAAATCCACTCTCCAGTTCTGCAATAAGGTTGGAGCTAAATCCAGAAGTGAGAACTTCCAGCAGCTGGGGGAGGGCAGAGAGAAATGGAGCCCATTTCATGCACATGTGACAGTCATGATTCATAATGGGAATCTGGGTCAGAATTTGCAGCTGGGGAAGCACCAGGAAAAGATTACTTTTATTATAAAGCATGTACTTAATTACAGCTCAGAGCTGGAGTTGGGGGTGAATTGTAGAGCTGGAAGGGGAAGCAAATTAATTTGTTGACTTTTAAAGCCCTCTTACAGTGAAATATGCCCCCTCTTGTTTTAGCATTGGGTTATAACTAAAGAATTTTCAGGGTAACCTCAAAGCAAGGGTGAGTGTGATGCAATGTGAAAGCAAATAACTTACATTAGGTACCTCCTCAGCCTTGTGAACTGCAAAAGCTTTGGGCTGTGGTTTCTTTGTACAAAGCAAACAAAGCCTAGCCATTGGTCAGGATTATATTCCTTAACAGGCAGTATCACCTCCAGAGAAGTTGATGCCCTTGTAAACAATGTCCTTGATTTTATACTACAGTCCTTATTGATCATTGGACCCCACAGAGAGACCCTGTTGACAGAAGCTGGCACCCACGTACCAGGAAACAAAGACATTCAAATATACGTTAAGTCAATATGTTAAAATGGTGGGAATTAGATTAAAGTTTTCAAGCCATAGCATGTTAGTTATAAAATAACCCTAATGACATGAAAATATTTGCAACTTTCACAATAACTAGGCTGTATCTTTTTGGCCATGCATTGAGCAAGGCAATGAAATACAAAACAAGACTTCTGTCATCAAAAGACCAGCAATCTAGGTAGAGCTAAAAGATATGGATACATTAACACATAATTAATAATCAAGTCATCTGCAGGAAAAAGTCAGAGAAAGTAAGATTTGATAAGCATCTTGAAGGGAGTGGTATCTGATAGGCAGAGGCCAAGAATCTGAAATCATAAACAAGTCATTAGTTGAAAGCAAGAGTGTAAAAATGGTAGACATGAAGCCTGTTAATAATAATTTTTTAAAACAGCAAGATTTAGAAGATCGCAGACATGAAAAATTATGAATTAGAATACTATCACTGAATATATATGAAGATTCAGGAACTATTTCAAAGAAAAGTAAAATATTCAGTGTATTTGAAACTACTGTTTTATGAAACTACCATTTTATGCTCTCTGAAATATACTTTGAATAACTCTTTAAAACTTGGAACAATTATAATAGAGAATATCAACAGGATAAAGGATCTAAATTTAATTTTGAGTTATACTAATTTTATCTTATATTACTTGATGTTAGGGCACTTAGATAATGTTCAAATTTTTATTATTCCTTCATAAGTACATACCGAGAACTTGATATACAAAAGACACTCGGCTAAATTTTATCGTTGAATTCATATATGCTAGTGCTTTTATATAAGTGCTATATTGCCAATTCAAAGGCACCACATCATAAACTAAGTCCTAAGTAATTAACAAATATTTATATTTGGACTATCTGATGATTGATTTTCATATCATAGATTTCTTAAATTGCTAACACACTATAATTAATGAAAATTATTTGCAAATATTTACAACATGAGACTGGTTTTGATGTGAAATGTGGAATAATAGAATCGACATTGACTGGGCAGCCAGCCAATGCCATTCTGGACCTGCTTCTCCCACTAAACTGCATAAACTTTCACAAGTGACTTGGTTTCTGGGCTTTTCTAGTCTAGAAAATGGGTCAGTGGACTAGATCATGTTGTTTGTTCTTTCCTTCTCTAAAAACTATGATTTCTATGTGTTCCAAAATGGTAGCAATGTATCATGTGTATTTCTGGTCTCATCACATATGCAAGCCATTGCAGCCTGGGTAAGAATTCTTCCTGCAAATATAACATTATATTCCTACTTCTAGATGTGAACAATGACAGACTTAGAGCTGTCACACTGTCACTGAAGTAGGCCCAGCTTTCACTTTCAACTGGGACCTAGTGTCAGACTTCTACCAAGTAATGAACAAAGCAACAAAACCAACAGTAATTCTAACTCTGCCATGTATGACCATCATCATCCTTAGACATAGGCACAGAGCTTGAAAAAAGGGTTTGGACACGAATGCCTTCCTTATACTAGATAAAGTTAATTTCCAATTTTGGTATCTTCAGCTTGGGTAGAATAAGTGAAAAAAAAAAAAAAAAAACAGACAAGTATCGAATTTACCCAGGATTCAAATCTGATTTTAAAATCTAATACTTAAGTTTCATCAAGAAGATACATTTTTAAAGTATCAGGACCAGGGAATAGTCTGAAAGCACCATAGATCACAAAGACAGTAACAAATAAATGACAAAATAATTAGAGCCGACATTGCATTATACATATTGTGTCTGGCCCTGTTATAAGCATTTCATATATGTTAGCTCATTTAATTCATTTAATCTTCCCAATGAAACTATGAGGAAGGTACTATTATTATCCATATTTTACAGATGATGAAAGTAAGTAACAGAGTTTCAGTAACATGCTCAGGATCATACAGCTGATAAGAAGCAAAAAATTGGTTTCCAAATTCAAACAGCCTGGGTCTGAAATCTGGACACTTAATCATTTATTACACTGCTCCTGCATGACTATTGAGAAGAAAGAAAAGAACAACAATACAACAAACAACCTGGGTAGGCAGATTTAAAGAGACATTGCTATGCATATCACTCTAGTCAGTGTACAACTCTTGCTCCAAACTGCTCCCATTCCCCCCAGCTCCTTGTCAACAAATCTTCAAGGAATCATAAACTGTTCCGAAGAAGTATAAAAGGGGATCCCTGCTGTCAAGTGGTGCCAATAACAGAGACATAGGAGGGCAAGCTCTTGCCGGGGAGCAGTAGATACAGGCCTGCACAGAAGAGGAAAGAATGCATAAAGTGCAGAAAAGTGAGGGAAGAGTACAAACGTCCTCCTTACTGTCCCTGAGATGGTGCTTGAAAACCTCAAATTTGTCACTTCTTTGAGTCAAGGCACTATATAAAAATACAAATATTATACAGGGATGCTATTACATTAAATTATCATTGGGGTTGATTAGCTTATTTATGTTGATTGTTTTCCTCACCTGTCATATTAGCAGACCTGCTGCTTCCATGGAAGACCAACACAGATGAGGCTTCGTAGACAGAGGCCCACATAAACGCATGCATACCTGGCAGGAATGTGAAAGGAAGAGAGGCAAAATGGGCTAAAAGTGATTATGGCTTTTATGACTTCATACAGTATGCTTCTTCATTAATAATCAGGGAAAGACTCGGAATGAAATGATTGTGCAGTGTTACATTAGATTTGCTGATTCAAAAGAAAACAAAACAGTTAACATTATTTCTCTCCATTATTTCTTCTCCCTAAAGGGAAAATAAAATTTCCCAATTCACGGAAGAGCAAAATCTTTGCCGTTTCTTTTTTCTCCTCCTTCAGTAAAATACATTTTGGATATCTAGGACCCTTTATGACATATTCCAAAAAGCATCACTGATCTTCCTGGCTACACTGTCACCGCAATTTCTGGGACTTAATGCTTTGTAGAGGCTCCCTGGATGCCTAATGAACTGTTTTAGAAATCTGTTCTGCTTTGTTTTCCATTTGCTGGTTTCTTCTACCATGTCCAAAGTTACTTAGTCTGACTTCCAGAAAGCAGATGGATGAAGTCTCTGAGAACAAAGGCTCCTTGGCTAAGTAAATAACTTGGGAGGTTATTGTGCTTTGCATCAACAAACTGCTTTGCCCACAAACTGCTTTTGTGAGGTCATTTCTACATTTCCCATGTGTATTACTAAATGTGTGAATTTTAGGAGGAGTAGGAACTGAAATAGTGCCTGTAGAAATAATTATTTGGAAAAAGCATGTTTCTAGGTTTCAAATGCAACTCTTCTGGTTAGAACTTCAGTTTTAACAAAATTAAAAAGAACTCTGTACATAGACATGTCTCTATATATGTATGTATGTATATGTGTGTATATATACATATACACATGTATACACACATATATATATTATATTGGCTTTTACATTATTTGTTACATTGCATTTTATTTGTCCCTTAATTTTTTTAAGATAAATATTATTATAAATGCTAATTGTTTTCTTTCTTTTATTTTAATATTGACAAGTAAGTATTTTGTTTAAAATTAGGGCTACAATTTGAATATCTTTCCCCTTATCTAAAGGATGGACAAGAGAATGTTACTCTTGAGTAGAATACATGTAGAAAGGTAATACTGGTCAGCTTTTTAAAAAAAGTTATTTTCTTGGAAGCAGAATAAAATGAGATCTGAGTCTACTATTCAAATTCTATATTTTCTTCCTTTTTAGTTCATAAGTGAAATATTCTTTCTCAGCGACCTTCAAATTAATGAACATATCTTTTGCCATTGATATAATAGATCATTAGCCATCTGTGGAAGAAATTGAAGGAGTTGCCTGCAAATGTGTGACTGAAAAATCAGTTATGGGTAAGGTTATATGATAAAGTAGTTCTACTTAGATTTGTGATGCTGACCATATGCCCGTTCTCCATATCAGAGTACTGAGCTATGGAAGGAGTCCCAGAGAGCTAGGAACCAGCTTACCAAGTGAATCAGACAACTATCTATATAAGCCTAAAGTGCATGACTCAGTTATAAAGCTTGATGTGAGAACATGTCTTAGAGTAGACTTTTCTAAAATTTTGGCTAAAACTGTGGGGAGAATTATGTCTGAAAAACAGATTTTTTTCACCCTCCAGCCGGTTCTTTGGAGAATCAGAGACCTGCCTCACACCTCTATCAGAAACAGACCAGTATGATGGAAATCGGTTCAAAAATAATTTTGTCAAATGAGTAATTCACCGAAAATAAATTGACAATTTTTTGGTAGTGTTTTACCATGATCTTGTTAAAGCCAATCAAGAACAAGCCCCTTAGAGGGCAAACTCTTGCATTTAACCCAGCACACAATCACTGCTACATTATGCTTGAAGAAGAATCCAGAAATGTACTGTCAGAATGACACAGTGTGTGCTTTTCCCCCACAATTATTTCACTAAAATCCTTTTCTGCAGAGCATCTAAGAAAACTATTATGATGAGGAACACACTTAGGGAGAAGATAACCTAGCACATGGGAAAAAGAAACCCCCAAAGGCAGAAATTAGCAGAGCCCATTCAAATACTACCTAAGGAAATGGTGAACTGGCACTCAAACTCCGCACACTGCCCTTTCGGGAAGATAGTCCTTTTGGAGTCATTCGATTATCTCCTATGATTCTGACTCTCTGCTTACAGAGCAGTCATCTATTATAGTTTGGCTTCTAGTGCAGATTTGCCTGCAAGGAGAGAACATACTGGCTCAGCCAACAAACCACTACAACCCTGTGCTTTGACTTCACTGGAACTTCCAGTTCTTCCAATCCCTCAATCTTTTTCTTTCTTTGCTTTGCTCATCATCCAACTTAGATTCCACGAATGGTTCCAGAATTTTGGTTTGCTACTTGCTAGCATTCTAAACTCCCTTGTTTCATTTCTTGTTATTCATAGGATGAAATCATAACTCTGTATGAATTTTAACTATGTTTCTACGATTGCACCCAAACTGCTGAATTCTGGTGGAGAATGTCTCAAAATAATTGCTTAATTTATGGTTACTAACCTCATATAGGAACTCAATACTGCCTAGAAAACACTATATTTTCTCATTGCAATCAGTCTCCAATACTCCACAGTGACTTTTTCAAATCTTCTCTATTGCTGTCAGATCTCCAAAGCCCTTACCTCCTCTTGCTTTCTCTCCAAAGAGAAAATGGAGGCATCCAGAGGAAATGTTCTCATCTTCCCACCAGGATGCATACAAGTCTACCTATAATTTGTATGAATCTTTTCTTTCTTCCCTTTTATTACAATGAAGAATGGAATTGGCTCCCACTTGAGGCCAACCCAATAGCCATGCCTTGGATCACTATCCTCACCTTTTCAGACAACTTATACTACTAATTGTCACTGCCCTTCACATGCACATTTACCTTTCCACGACTGCCTTCTCATTAGCCTAAAAAAAGCTCACATTTCTTCAATAGAACACACACACATGCACTGCACTCATTCCAGAAACCTCTGCTTGCTCCACAGCAGTCATTCTATCTATCTCCTCTTCTTCTCATCCAAACTTTTCTAAAAATTTCTCTGTATTCAGTGTGGTTTTTCTTTAATTGTCTTTAGTTGTATCCGGTGCTTCTTTGATCAGGGTTAATTTAAACTAGATTTTTAATTTCTTCTTTTCTTTTAAATGTCTTCTTGAGTCACCTTTGATAATTTGTATTTTCTTAGAGTTATCAATTTAACCTCAGATGTCCAAATAGATCTATATAAATCTGTAGAATTGATTTCTTGTAACTTTTTTGTATCTTATCAATAGCTTTAGCTAAGACTCCTTTCTCATTCATAATATTGTTTATCCTTCTTTTTCCTTTATTGTTTGATTATTGATTCAAAGATTTGTCTAATTCATTGATGTTTTCAAAGAACTACTTTTGGATTTATTAATAAGTTTAAAAAAATTTTTTAACCTAAGTTTAGTTGATTTACACCCTTGTGTTAGTTTGTATCTGTTAATCCCATAAGGATTCATTAATAAGTTCTTATGTTCATATTTGTATTGATTAATTTCTGCTACCATCTTTACTAATTATTTTATTCTACCAACTTGAATTTTACTTTGTTGTTTATTCTTTGGCTTCATTGCTTCATTTTATCTTTTCTTTTTAAACAAATGTATTTAGAGCTATAAATGTCCCACTTTGTACCATCTTATCCACTTTCCATTGGTTTCATAGTATTACATTTTCATTGTCATTTATTTATAAATAATCTCTAATTTTGGTTTTGACTTTTGCTTTAAACAAAAGTTATGTAAGAGTGTATGTTTAGCTCTCCATATACAAAAATCTATATTTTTATAAAAATATAATTCTTGTTTCTAAAACATATTCTGAGAGAGGTTCGTGTATATCTGTGTTTTTTGTTGGTACCCATTTTCTAAAAGGTCTACCTAAAAGTGTTCACTAAAGCCAACTAAACCAAAGTATCAATAAATACACATTACTTATGAAGACTCATATGATACTTCTTCACATGAGTTTTTCTCATAATTGTGTCTACAATATTTTTAACTGAGCTGTTTCACTTATTTCAAACTTTCTATATTTGATTGTTTTAATTTACTTAACAAATGAGTACTTTTTAAGCAAATGAAATATTACACAAAAAGGAAAACCTGATCATATTAGTTCCCTTCCATTATTCCCACCTCCTAACTTAATAAATGTTAAATTTATGGTGTGTGTATTTCCACAGTTTTGTCCTGGATTATCATAAGCAACTATTTATCTACCTTAAAGTAAGGAGAAGGTGACTATATATTTCTGGAAGAGAGGATCTTGTATGTAATAATAAGTCATTATAAAGATAGGTCTCTGTTAATTTATAGGATCTATGAGGTAACTGCAAAATTCACCTCCTAAAGTCTTTTCTCTTTAAATATATATATATATATATATATATATATATATATATATATATAATGAAGAAAGAAGCAAAAAGTTTCCTAGACATTTTTCTTAGGTCCTAGATTTAAAATGCACCCATGTCATGTCCCTGGGAAATGATATCTTGGAAACATTTTTTAAGTGTATGCTATGAACTAAATGTTTTTGTCTCCCCTCCAAATTCATATGTTCAGATCCTAATACCAAACGTGATGGTATTTGAAGGTGGAGCCTTTGGGAGGCAATTAAGTCACAAGAGTGAAGCCCTCATGAATGGGATTAGTGCTCATACAAGAAAATACACTAGAGATAATCTCTTTCTTGGTCATGTGAAGTTACAGTAAGGAAGTAGTCATCTGCTAACCAAGAAAAGGGCTTATGGGATCTTCTGACCTCTTGATCTTGGACTCCCCAGCCTCTAGAACTGTGGGAAATAAATGTTTGTTTTTTAAGCCACCCTCTATGATATGATATTTTATTATAGAAGCCCAAACTGGTTAACAGTGTACCATTCAGTTCTCTCTCTCTCTCTCTCCAATTCACATATATAAATAATCTGGAGATTATATTACACAGCTATAATAATCCAGACAGTGTGGTATTGGCTAAAGAATAGATAAATATATCAGTGGAACAGAATAGAGAGCTCAGAAATAGATCCACGTAAATATAAACTCATCTTTGACAAAGGAGCAAAGGCAATACAATGGAACAAAGATAGTCTTTTCAACAAATAGTGCTGCTAAACTAGACAACTACATGCAAAACCAAAATGAACCTAGACACATACCTTACACCCTTTACAAAATTAACTCAAATTGGATCATAAACCTAAATGTAAAACACAAGTCTATCAGACTCTTAAAAGATAACATAGGAAAAAACATAGATGACCTTGGATATGGCAATGACTTTTTAGACTTTAGGTACCAAAGGCATAATGTAAGAAAGAAGTAACTGATAAGCTGGACTTCATTTAAATTAAAAACTGCTCTGTGAAAAACAATCTCAAAACAATGAGAAGAAAAGGCACAGATGGGAGAAAATATTTACTAAAGACACCTAAGATAAAGGATTAGTATCCAAAGAATTTTTTAAATTCAGCAATAAGTAAACAAGCAATCCAAATAAAAAATGAGCCAAAGACCTGAACAGACATTTCACCAAAATATACTTCATATCACATGTCATCAGGAAAATGCAAATCAAAACAATGAGATACCACTACATACCTACTAGAATGGCCAAAATCTGGAACACTGACAGCTCCAAATACTAGTGAGAATGTGGAGCAATAGGAACTTTCATTCATTGCTGATGGGAATGCAAAATAGTACAGCCACTTTGGAAGACTGTTTGACCACTTTCACAGACTAAACATACTCTTACCATATGATCCAGCAATGTGCTCTTGGTATTTACCCAAATGAGTTGAAAACTTATGTCCACAAAAAAACCTACACATGGATGTGTATAACACCTTTATTCATAATTGTCAAAATTGAGAGCAACCAAGATGACCTTCAGTAGGTGAATGGATATATAAACTATGTTACATTCAGACAATGTAATACTACTCATTTCTAAAAAGAAGTGAGCTACCAAGCCATGAAAATACATGGAGGAATCTTAAGAGCATATCTAAAAATACAGTACTGTGTGATTCCAATTATATGACATTCTGGAAAAGGCAAAACTATGGAGACAGTAAAAAAGGGCAGTGGTTGCCTGGGGTTGGGGTTAGGGGGAGAGATGAATAGGAAGAGAACAGAGGATTTTCAGGGCAGTGAAATTACTCTATATGATATTATAATGATAGGTGTGTGTCATTATATATTTGTCCAAACCCATAGAATATACAACATCAAAAGTCAACAGTAGGGCTTCCCTGGTGGCGCAGTGGTTGAGGGTCTGCCTGCCGATGCAGGGGACACGGGTTCGTGCCCCGGTCCGGGAAGATCCCACATGCCGCAGAGCATGGCTGGGCCCGTAAGCCATGGCCACTGAGCCTGCACGTCCGGAGCCTGTGCTCCGCAATGGGAGAGGCCACAACAGTGAGAGGCCCGCATACAGCAAAAATAAAATAAAATAAATTAAAATAAAATAAATACAAAGAAAAAAAGAGAAACAATTTCAACTATTGTGCAATGACATTCATCACACTTCGATATGCTCTACTTGCATCTGGCTTACAGTTCACATTATTTAGTGTCTAAATTTCCTATTTGTGCACACAATTCTGTGAACCTAAATAAGTCAGTTATGCAGCTTCCTCCACCTGTCAGAAAGGTAAAATTTAGGAAGGTCAGGATTATTTTACCTCTAAATTGAGGAATGTCTACATCAAAGAAACCTTTGAGTGACCTTAGCTGTGCTCTGGTTACTAACTAGTCCCGATTTAGCATGAGGACATGTATCATTTTCAGGAAAAAACTTCAAAGAAAACAGGGTTCTGGTTGCCTATGATGGATGCTAAGTGATGAAATCCCAACTCTGATGCTAATTATTTGATTTGAAGTTATGACACACATTACACAACCTGATTTTTAAGAGGTTTTGATGAATAAAAGCAATACAGCAATAAGATCTCAATAAAAAAGCCACATTTGCAAGTGTATTATACACACTTTCTAACACCCAAGCCCTGAGGTTTTTAACAGTATTTCTATTTTTCTCAATAGAAAAATAAAATAAACAACTTAAAACAATTGTGAAAGGACAATATGGGACCATATAAATAAATTTTGCAGTTAAATAACAGACTACTAGGCAGCCATGAAACTGGATATATGGATTAATATTTATGTTTATTGCCATGAGAAACTATCATGTCATATTGAGTATTAAATCAGATTACAAAATATGTGTGCATGATGATTCCATTTGGTTGTGTGATATGTGTGTATATATGTACCTGCATATGCATATATATGTATATTTGACAACATACATGCATACATATATACAAACAGGTTTGAGTCTCTGTTTTCAGATTCCTTCCTCACATTACCTTGTAGGTCAGAAGTATTTTCTTCCTCTTTCATCTAGTTTATAGATGTGTACGGCCAAAATGTTTTTGCCAGGCAGAGTTTCTGATGTTTTCCTGGGGCAGGGTTTCTGACAGCTGTTTTGCCCCCTCAGTGGCTCCAATTTTCATCAGACAGGCCCAACACAATCCTATTTTTCTCTGGCTTGATTCTAGCTTCTGACACAGACTCTCACCCTTGGGCCCTGCAAACTCTTTCTCTTCCCTTTGTTCCTTTAGCCTAAGATTGGTGATGACTTCATCTGCTTGCCATATTGTTTCCAGTTTGGCCTTGGGGTTCATGCATCACCAGTGGAAACAATATTCAACTCCTCTGGTTTTACTTCCTAAGGGTTCCTATGTGGCTGTTGGGCCTTGCCTAGTGGATACACACCCTCACACACACAGACACACAGAGAAACGGTGTTGAAACATCTACTGGCTTCCAGGCAATCTTATTCCAGAACCCACTCTCTCGAGCCTCATGCTAAATTTCTCCCTTAATTGAATTTACCCTCACCTGGAATGTTTAAATAAATTTGGCTTACGTGGCTTTGTACACACTCTGGGAAGACTAGTGTGCTCCCTGAGTTTTCTGCTTATTTCTAGAATCTAATAGTCCTGTGGCTTATTCCTTCAAGCTTCTGTTTTCACTGGACTTGATCTCATTTATCTTCCTGTTATTATTTATACAGAGCTGTTTAGTTTCTTTGTCTCTTTTCTTGAGATCATGCCTTCTGGGCCTCCCCTTTCTCATTCAAAGTGGCCTATTATGGCATTTTACTAAATAAAGACAGTTCCTTTCCTAAAAAAATCTCTTATAATGCTTATAAATAAAATATAAAACAATTATTTTCTCCTAAAATAACAAAAAAAATGAATTGCTATTTTACAACAATTTCTCACTCTTCTACAGGGACTATTTCTGATTGATGAGATTATGGATGGCCTTCTTTATGGCAATTTAAAATTATTTTTATAATGAGCACAAAATACCTGTGTGATTAAAATAACTCTGCCAACCACAATAACTGTTTGCTATGAGTTTAGAGTATGTAAACTAAATCCACCACTACCTCAAACTTGAGATATATTTTTCAAGCAAATGTGTAAATGATTTAACACATAGACTTTAAGATTAAATGCTTAATAAGAGGGGGGAAGAGGGCACTTTACTCATTTTCACACAGAAAGAGATGATAATTGTTATAGAATAATTTTTTAGTTTCTGCAGAATTGCATTTTGTCACAGGCTTTGCTTTAAATTGGTGCTTAATTTTTAATAGTAGTATAAAGTGATAAGAAAAGTGAAGAACAGAAAAACTGTTGTGAATGTATTATTCAGGATATAATTCATTATTCACTCCTACAATTCTCCAAGAAACTGAGAATCCTTTGTTGCAATTATATAAACTATTACTTACAGTAAACAGACCATTGAAAGTAGCTTAAATATATATAGGACTCAGAGATTTCATCTTAATGGTATTTGTTGTAATGAGATTTGACCTGTATAGAGCTTTCTGCAAGACAAGTACTTAGAGGAACACAAAGAGAATGTAGAGAATGAATAATATTGAATCTCACCCAGTTTAGTGAGACCCATGTCAAAAGAACCTATCCTAAGTATCAAAATACTTTATCAAGAGCAAAGGGGTCTCTGAAGAAGAAGGGAGAAAAGAAAAGAGAAGATATGTAGCTAGATGCTAACTTTAAATGTTCCCTTCAATTCACAGCTCTTAGTTAACAAGCATTGTTCAACATCTAGGTGACAGGCAATATACAAGATACCAGACTACCCAGAGATGAGAGTAAGAGTTCTTCCTTTCAGAGAACTCTCACACTAGAGGAAAGGAAAGGCAAATACTCATAATACAACACCCTGTGACAAGTGGCTTATGCAGATAATAAGTGTGTTGTAGGAGCCCTGGAAATTGCAGGGGGGAATGGAGAGCTAACCCTATCTGGGGCTTAACGGCAGGACAAAGACTCTCTTTTTGACCAAACTTTAGTTAGGCTCCTCTGAGCCCTCTTCTCCATTAACCTTGACCTTGGCTCTATCTGGTTGTTGGCTTGACCAGGCCAGTCTTAGGAAAGAATCTTGCTAAGCCACAGCCCTACGCTTGGTACCTGATCAAGTTCCTCATCTCCCACCTTTGATGTCTAAATCCTTGACCCGTCTTCAGCAAGAATCCTATTAGGTCAGTTTGGCAAATGTCCCCCTGCCCTTGAAGCCCCCTTTTATTAGTAATTGTCTATCCACTGATCCCCCCTGCCCATCCCGCTCATTAGCTGTAATCTCCACTTGTCCTTGTTGGATTCAGAGTTGAGCCTAATCTCTCTCTCCTATTGCAATACCTCTCTTGCAATAGTCTTGAATAAAGCCTTACCATTTTAGCACGTGTTAGGATATTTTTTTCTTTAATAGAAGGCTTTGAGGAAGGGGTTACAATAGACCTAAACAATAAAGGACAAGGAAGATGGGAGCAGGGAAGAAAGCAGTGAAGAACACTCTTTACTCCTTCCTCTTCTTCACCGGCAGAGGAAAGGAATTTGCAAGAGCAGACTGCTTTGAGAATCGGATATGTTTGGAGCAGCATGGATTTGGTGTGGTTGGAGAATAAGATGCAACTGACCTGGTGCTGTGAGATGAGGCTGGAGATGGCCTGGGACTGCACTTGCAGGAAGAACCTTGTATAACCAACCAAGAAATTTGTATTTACACTAAATAACATTTTAATTTTATCCAGGGAAGGATTTTAAGCATAAATGTGGCACTGTTGGATTTTCATTTTAGAAAGATCATGAGGCAGCTGAGTCGAGCATAAATTGAGAGATGTGTGATTAGTGGGCTGCATGCCCAACTAAGGAAGCTCAGAGATCACTGGGTAGTGAGGCTCTCAGTGAAGATCAGAGGGCAGACGATATGAGTGGCACTGGACTGATTTATCTAGACATCTACAAGGGATAGGATTCCATTGCCATGGGTGTTGAAGTAATGAATAAAAAGGCTGGGGTGATTCCTCGGTTTCCCTGATTGGGGTGACTGTAAGGGTGTTGGCTCATTTCTTGAAATAGAGTATACGAGAGGAGGGAGGAGGCTTGAGGAAAAGATGATGATTTCACTTTTTTCCTTAAATCCCATTATGAGAAATTTAGAGAATGGAAATTGCTAAATGGCTATTCAGTCTTTGGAATTAGCTGTGTAAGACCAAATTACAGTAATTCATAACTATAATCATTCTAAATCCATTTGATTTTAATATGTTTCAAATATTTTTACTGTATAATTTACAAGAAAATTGTTCTATATTAAAATGGTCATTTTCTCTAATTGCATATTACCAAATCAGGATAGACTATGAAACAGAAATGTGTTTGAGTAAATTTGCAAGGCAGGATGAGCTACAATTGCTGAAGTAGCTTATTGCTGAGCAATTCTGTGTAGAATAGGTCAGAAGATACCAAGGATGTTTTATTTCTGGTGGCTAATTTTAATTTATTTATACTGAGAAACACAGTGAAGTTAAATTATCATTAATACAGAGGGTTTTTCTCTCTCTCCCTCTCTCTTTCTGTCTCTCATTGATGTATTAAGTCATTCATAGACTTGAGCTCATTCAAAAGAATGTTCTTAACTTTTGACAAAGACAATTTTAACTAGAAAGCAGAGCATTAAAGAATTTCCCAAAGGAAAATTTACTTAAATATAGATAGAAAATACATGTTGGAATGATAAGGTTTACTAAGCTATTGGAAAATGTTCCAATATGTATGTAAATGTCAGCATTTTCTTCAGATACCTTTGGCCAGGATATATGAACATCTGATGATGATTATATTTTTAGTAGCTTTTATATGCTCCTCACAAAAAGACAATTCAAACAACACTGAATAGAACATGTGCACATTCACACTGCCATCTTAAAAAGCTAGGTACACAATATCTTCTTATCCCTCAAACACACTTGGCAACACAAGGCATATACCTGTTTTATGATGAACCTGTGAGATTGTGAATATGTTCAGGTGGCAAAATCATTCACTAGATAAATATACTGCTAGTGACACCAGCCTTCAGAGAAGAGGTCTATATAAATATGCAAATAGAAAACATCAGTAAATAGTAGTTGTAGGAATTGTGCCAAGCATTTGGGAAGGGACTAAATGTGTGAAGGTAAATTACCACACTCACATTATAAGTTCCTAATATTAATCTACCATTACAAGGAATGTTATGTTGGTCTTAATTTTACCCAGGAAAATGGATAACTGGGGGAAAAAGTCTTTGGGCTACTACGCAATGTCACTTTGGGTAAAAGAACATATTTATTACTAAGTCAGTGGTACAGGATCATCATAATAACAGCTTGGATTTCCTAGAATGTTGCGAAACAGCAATAGGAATGATTTTTTTTCCCAGCAGTAGTGAAAAGTGTAGATGATTCTAAGAACTTAACTGTGTTCTAAAAAATAATTTCAGATGGCTTTCTTCCTTTTTTTTTTTTTTTTTTGTCTGTAGGTTGAAGCGGTTTAGCTCCTTCCATCTGATAAAACTGAGGATATTCCTGTTCATTTTCAGATATGAAAACAAAAAAAACAAAACTTTGTACCATAAATATGTATCATGGAATAACAGATGCTCAGGAACCTCAGAAGATATCCTAATATCCAACTAATATCGAATTTGATAGAATATACATTTTCTTTTAGTCCTTAACAAGATGACATATGATCTATTTGGGGATAAAGTTTAGCCTAATTTTCTGGGGTTTTCTCCTGGAAATCTAGTAGATTGGATTAGGTTCAATACTTTCTTTGAAAGACTACAGGATGACAGATTATTTCTAGCTTTTTCAACTAATGTAATCATGAAAAAGATATGCCGTAGCACAGGACTGAGAAAAGTCAGTTGGTACAGGAAGTAATCTCGGCATTTACTAATATGCTCAGCCAGGAACATAATTGCTCAAATAACCTTGAAAAGGGATGAAAGTATTGCAGTGGTGCTTACCCTGATTTCAATTACTCTGGTTTAAATGGAATGAAATAGGGCTCTAACTCTGTTAATTAACAAGCCTATCCACAGGTGATCTCTAAATGCTGCATGTATAACTCCCATTAATGCAGAAAATGTACATGCCTAGAAATGGCAAGTCTGTATATTAAACCCAATTATGCAGTTTATGAGAGAATTGACGTTCTTTTATTTTTCCACAAGAAAATTATAGTGGAGGGTGAAGGGAGAACGAGGAAGGAAAGGGGCAGAGAGGATGTTGCATATATTAATGAATAATGATCTGGAGGCAGAACTTTTCTTTTCTTTTTTTCTTTTTTTTCCGGTACGCCGGCCTCTCACTGCTGTGGCCTCTCCCGTTGCGGAGCACAGGCTCCGGACGCTCAGGCTCCGAACGCTCAGGCTCAGCGGCCATGGCTCACGAGCCCAGCCGCTCCGCGCCATGTGGGATCTTCCCGGACCGGGGCACGAACCCGTGTCCCCTGCATCGGCAGGCGGACTCTCAACCACTGTGCCACCAGGGAAGCCCCAGAACTTTTCTTGAATTAGTTCATTTTTAAGGAGAAAAAAGGAATTGTCTTGCTGGGTACATTTTTCAGCAGGGATGCCTGACTGGCTTGTTTTTTATCTGACCATGATGTGGTTTCAGTTAGCAGTAGCACTCATTGTACCAGAGTAGCAGTCATTGTACCAGAAAATACGAATCTAAAGAGGTCGAAAGATACTTGAGCTGGATGCAGGTGTTGTCTAAGCGCGTGATGCTTTAACTTCTCCCTGGCTAACCATCCTCGTCCGCAAGTCTCTTCAGGTTTTGAGAGTTCAAGGCAAGTATCTTATCGCATCTATACTACAACCTTTAAAACTTCTTTTTTTCTCTTATTTTACTTACCTTAACTCTGCTTTGGGTGAAGTCAAGAGAGGATTTCTACTTTATATCAATAATACAAGTGTGGATGTTTTCAGCGTTAGAGAAACTATAACACATGTAATGTAACTCAAATCCACCACTGATAAATTTTTAAATAAAATATTTCCAAATATGAAGGAAGGATAAGTTTGAAAGAAGAGATTTATGGGGCAACTGGTCTCCTAAGAAATGTGAAGAAATATAACAAACAAACAAAAATCCAGAAGAATGGTAGGGACTGTTTTCAGTGTTAGTGTGACCTTCCTGAGATGTTCCAAATCAATGACTAGGAAAACTCTGACATGAAAGAACCCCTAACTGAAACAGAAGCTCAGCTTGCTGGTGTCTTTCAAGATGCCTGGTGGCTTTTATTGCCTGGACTTGCAAGGGCCAGTAGCCCAGGGATATATGATTTCCTCCTGAGTGTTCTATCGCTATTAGGATATTGTCTGCCACCAGGTATGCACTTGTAACTTGCTTATAACCTTCAGATCCAAAAGGTTTTCCAAATGTCATGTGAGATTAATTAAATCAAAGAGAAAAATCACAATTTTCTTATCAAGTTAAGCATTGAAAAGATTTTTGTTAAAACAATGAAGTATGGATTATAAAAACATATTTCACAGTATAGAACATGATTTAAATAAATGCAAATACCTATAACAAAATTATTAACCTGTTGCCATACTGTAACTCATGGGTCAGCAATCCATGGCTCATGGGCCAAATCCGGTCCTCCCTACTGGAACACAGTCATACCATGCACTTCTGTATTGTCTGTCTGCTTTCTTGCTAGAACGGCAGAGTTTAGTAGTTTTGATAACCACTGCATGGCCCACAAAGCCTGAATAATTTTATCCAGTTCTTTACGGAAAATGTTCGCCAACACTAGTGTGATTTAATCTTCATTTAGAGAAAAGTAGAATGCTTTCATTAATTTTTCCTGAATCATTATGCCTCTAGTTAAAAAAAAAAATTTCTTTCAAGGATATACCTCCAACTTTCATACAGGCAGGTATGAAGCAAAGTGCCAAACGAAAGACGAGCACAGCTATAAGCAAATAGCTATTAGCAGTGCCACAGTTGATAAGAAAGCTGTAGCTAATTGGAAACCAAAACAAACTATAAATCAGAGGCTTCAGAGAAACAGGAAACAAGACTTCTGGGTAATTCTCAGGGTTTTTTCTTCATCGGAAATGTGGCATTGCCTTAAAATTCCTCTTATCTGTGAATCGAGAGGTGAACCAAGATATAGTCACAGATATTTAGCAACAGATATTCATAAGCTGAGGGCTTTCAATTGAATAAATTCTTACCTTGACATGTTGTAAAGATGATAAATTTTCTTTAAAATGTCAAGCAATGGTTAAAACAAAACATAACCGTTAATGAGACCTTGCAGTTGGAACAGAAAAATATCTCTATTCAAGCGATTGACATTTAAGTAATTGTAGATATACAGACAGATATTCTTTGCATCATTACAATACAAATCAGTCTGGGAATTGCACCCAAGTATGCAAAAATAGGAGAAGAATCAGTAACAGGGAAACCAAAGGACAAGATATCAATCCAGAACGAATAAGAATAGAAAAGTGTCCTGATAGCTATTAGCAAGAAACTATAATCATTAATATGGAGTTACCAGAAAATTATACCCATATATCAGTTGTGAGAAAAAAAAGCATATGTGTGTATATATATACATATATATATATATATATATATATATATACCATTCAGAATACTGTATAGTTTATTTTCTACTGTTGACATTTTCAACTAATCTTTTTAACTTTTATAGAAATTCTCAAGTAAAAAATTTGGTGAAGTTATTTTAATGTTAAGGTAAGGTATAAATAAGGTAGGCTAGCTTCCATTTACAGATTATACAAGTAACAAAGCTATTATTCTGACAAAAAATTAATAAGAATAATTCTACTTATTACTCATATCCCTCATGGATTCAATTTTTATATTTAAGGTATTTATTGAACATCTACTGTATGTCAGGCTTTTGATGCTTTTGATTCAGCAGTGAGCAAAACAGAAATTCATGCCCTCATGGGCTGAACCATCTGGTCCAGGAGACAGACAACCAATGGCCAAACATGCCTATTCTACTTTCAAATGTATGTCCTAATCTAACCTCTTCTCACCACCTCTGCCACTACTATCCCAGTCATATCACCATCATCTCTGTCTGGTTAAATTCATTAATTTCCTGATCACTCTCCCTGCTTTTGCCCTCATCCCCAAGTTTTATTCTCCACATTAGAACTAAAATAATTCTGTTAAAACCTACTTCAGGCTTCCCTGGTGGCGCAGTGGTTGAGAGTCCGCCTGCCAATGCAGGGGACGCCGGTTCGTGCCCCGGTCCGGGAAGATCCCACATGCCGCGGAGCGGGTGGGCCCATGAGCCATGGCTGCTGAGCCTGTGCGTCCGGAGCCTGTGCTCCGCAACGGGAGAGGCCACAACAGTGAGAGGCCTGCGTACCGCAAAAACAAAAACAACAACAACAAAAAAACCTACTTCACATAGTGCATCTTCTCTCCTGAAAGCCCTCCAGTTGTCTTCCATTTCACGAGAATAAAATGAAAAGTCCTACTGTCACCTCCCAGTGTGTACCCTCGACCCTCTTTCCCATCTCATCCCCTACAGCTCTTCTCACTTACTCTACGCCAAACCCATGGGCTTCTTGACTTGCTCCGTGAAAACTTCAGGCATAAGGAAACACCTGACTCGGGAACATTGAACTTGCGGCTCCCACACCACATGTTCTTTCCCAGAAATCAACATGCCTTACTTCCTCCCTTCATTCCTATTTCTGTCCAAATGGCACTCTATCAGATAGAACATGCCCCATCAAAAATAATGCCTCATCTATCATGAGGATGCCCTTCGTCCGCTTCATTGCTGTTCTTCATTTATACATTAATGGTTCATTTGATTAGACGTGCAACACCTCTCCCCTACATTTGTTTGGTTTTTGTTATGTCTGCTTCTCTTATGATCCTTTGTTCTAACCATTGCTTAACATTTTAAATGAGATTTATTATTTTTACAGTTTGCTAAGGTAGGAATTTATTCAGTTGAAGCCAATTGACTTGTGATTATCTGTCTCTGTTTTGCTGGTTCTTCTTTATGTTTGTTTCTCTTATCATCTTTCTTATTGTAAAATATCTGCCCATTTTCTCTCTTTTACTTTTCCTGGATCCGGATGCTTTTTATATATCCAAAATATTAACTACATTGGTCAGTAAATGTCTTCATGACTTGGTTTTGACTTTTCTACAATGTGTTGTCTGAACTCACTGAAATAATTGAAACAGTAAAGTGGAAGATCTTAAAATCTTTATAAAATAGATTTTATAATTTTTTATGTACAGTTGATTAAATAAGGAATAATTAATTTTGAAGGTTTTTTCTAATGATTCTCAGAATTATTTTTAGTAATTCACATTTTTAAATGCCTACCTATACTCTATCAAAATTATTGGAAGCTAAATATGGACATATTTTTGTTTTCTCATTTTTTAATAAACTCAGATATAATACATACCCCATATTAAGAAATACATATATAGATATAGATTTGGATGTATAAACTAAGGAAGAGGAACTACAGAATTCCTCCAAATTTATCAAATATAATGTAAGTAAATGAGCACTATTTAACATTACCATCAGATTTTTCAGGTTTGGGACTATAGGATTAACATACACAAACTTTCATCCTGTCTATATGCTTATTTTAACTTTCAGATATGCACCCTTAGTTAAAGTAAAACCAGTACAAACTCTCTTGTTTTTTTTTTTTTCTACTGAATCAGTTACAGTAACATTTTATTCATTACTATTTTTACATTCAGAAAATGTACATCTTTACTCAACAATAATCCTGTAAAGTTCATTTGCCTACTGTAAACTAAGTTTAAAATATGGGGATATATGTATATGTATAGCTGATTCACTTTGTTATAAAGCAGAAACTAACACACCATTGTAAAGCAATTAGGCTCCAATAAAGATGTTAAAAAAAAAAAAGAAGAATACTTGGGACTTCCCTGGTGGCACAGTGGTTAAAAATCCGCCTGCCAGTGCAGGGAACATGGGTTTGATCCCTGGTCCAGGAAGATCCCACATGCTGTGAAGCAACTAAGCCCATGCAACACAACTACTCAGCCCACACGCCACAACTACTGAGCCTGCGCGCCTAGAGCCTGTGCTCCACAACAAGAGAAGACACCACAATGAGAAGCCGTGCCCCACAACGAAGAGTAGCCCCCGCTTGCCGCAACTAAAGCCCACACACAGCAATGCAAACCCAATGCAGCCAAAAATTAAAAAATGAAAAAAAGAAAACAGAATAAAACCAAGTTCACTTCTCTGACTGAGCTAGTATTGTTAAACTATCAATGAAAAACAAGCTAGATTAAAAATTACAATGATTGTAAAAATAAACAGGTTAAACATTCTGTCTCATCCCTGTTTCTGCAGCTTCTCACTTTCTATAGCAATACATACAACTCTGGGCTCACCTATTCTAAAACAAAATAAACATACAAAAAAGCCAATAAACTTCCTTCTTTTTCTGAAAGGAGAAATGTGGGACTGGGAGACATTAAAAACTTTGACAATATCACAAGGATTTTTTTTGTTTTGTTTTGTTTTGTTTTTTGCGGTACACGGGCCTCTCACTGTTGTGGCCTCTCCCGTTGCAGAGCACAGGCTCCGGACGCACAGGCTCAGCGGTCATGGCTCACGGACCCAGCCGCTCCGCGGCATGTGGGATCTTCCCGGACCAGGGCACGAACCCGTGTCCCATGCATTGGCAAGCGGACTCTCAACCACTGCGCCACCAGGGAAGCCCCACAAGGATTTTTGATTGGGGCAAAGTCGGGGCCAGAATCCTCTCTCTGATGTTGACTTCAGGCAAAGGCCTTCAGAGGCTGTACCCTCCAGGTCAAGAGTGCAAACTGAGGAAGCATAATAATCTAGGTTTAATCCTGGCTATTCTATCTACTAGGTATTAATTTACTTAATCTCTTTAAACTATGTAGCCTCATCTGGAAGTGAATATTGTAAAAATTGAACCTACTACCCAGGGTTATCACACAGACTAATGAATGTAAAGCACTTGCCAGTAGTACCTGGCATTTGATAAATGTTCAATAAATATTAAGTATTGCTATTAGTTCCCATTCTATATTGTTACTTTGCCCTCTTGTTTGAATCTTTAAGGAGTGCACAGTTCTTCCTTTTGTTTCCCTTGCAAAGAAAACCTATGTGTACCCTGAAATCTTTTTACACTCACTGTAATGGGGAGACTTCATCCTCTCCCTGCAATAAGATGCTAGCTGGTATCAGGACTCTGCCTGTCTTCTACATTTTTGCTCAACCAATATTCTTTAAATACTGTCTCTACCATGCTGGTCCTCTGGTCTCAAATCTTTGGTGGTACCATCTGTATCACCACAATAAAACTAAATTTCTCAGCCTGGCTTTCAAACTGCCCATACTCAGAACTAATCACTTCTTCGTTTGCAGCATTCAAGCTCTCATCACTGATCTTGTCCCTAACCCGTTCCCTCATAGCTCACGACAGCAGCATGGTTAGTGGTTAAGCATGCCATCTCTGGAATCAGGTTGTTGAGTTCAAATCTTGGTTTGCCCAATGTCTTCAATACAGAGGTTCCTCAATCTCACTAAACCTGAGATTCCTTCTGTGTAAAATGAAGCTAGTAATAGTAAAAATATGCTCCACTGGGACTAGATAAGATAAAGTGTGGGACCTGAACCATAGTAAGCATTCAGTGAACACTAGCACATCTGATGGGTGGTGCATCTTACCTTCTCTTTGATGGATGAGGAGTTGCTTCTTATGGATGAGTAAAGAAAGTGGTTTCTTGAGATGTAAGCTACTCCTGGTGAAGACGCTGTGAAGATTGTTGAAATGACAACAGAAGATTTAGAATATTGCATAAATTTAGTTGACAAAGTAGAGGCAGAGTATGAAAGGACTGACTCCAATTTTGAAAAGTTCTACTGTGGATAAAATGTTACAAACAGCACTGCATGTTACAGAGAAATCATTCATAAAAGGAAGAGTTAATCAATGCAGCAAACTTCTTTGTCCCCTTGTTTTAAGAAATTGTCACGGCCCCCCAACCTTCATCAATCACCACCTTGATTAGTCAGCATCCACCAACATTGAGGCAAGACCCTCCACTAGCATAAAGATTGTGACTTGCTGAAGGCTCAGATGATGGTTAGCATTTTTAAGCAATAAAGTATCATTAATTAAGGTTTATACATTATTTTTTATAGATATGGTTGTATTACACACTTAAAAGATTACAGAATAGTGTAGACATAACTTTTACATTCACTGGGAAACCAAAAAAATAATGTGACTCGCTTAATTGTGATATTTGCTTTATTGTGGTGGTCTGGAACTGAACCTGCAAAAATATGTCTGAGGAATGCCTATAGTAAAAGAAAATATATGCTATTGCCCAAAAAACATTGCAAAAACATCCAATGTAAAATCAGATATGAACCATCCATATGTATATGTGTGGCGACTTTTAGCCTGGGAGATAGATATATATGTAATAAATACACATGTGTATACAATATACAACATGTATGTTACATATATTTTATTAAATACGTGCAATATATTTGTAAAAGATAGTTGTTTAAGTAAATTTAAAATAAAATTTTAAGAACCCGTACAGTGAAACTATTGTAAGAAAAGGCCATATTTATTTGGGGCTTAGATTGATTTTCTTATTGTCTACACTTAAATTGAGGTTTCTTAACATTTACCTTGCAGTGGAGCCTATTCATCTGAGATAGATCACTTGATATGAGGAACAGAAGTTTATCAGATATTAGTAGTATTAAATTATCTTTCTTAGTAAAGGGAATAAATCAGTTTCAGGAAAATTTGAGGGAGGAATATGGTGTTTGTAATTCAGTTTCCTCCACCCCACCCCACCCCCCACACACATACATGTGTATCAACCAGCCATTGAATATGGACTGCTCCCAGGGAGGAAGCATGGCCTAGGACAAGGAGCTCTCGTCAACTGAGGGAAAGAGCACTCATCTGAGAGAAGTCAGCCTCCAAAATCCCCAGCAGATGAAGTGATAAGAGCCTAGGTCCTGAGGAGTGGAGGGTATCTGGGAGACACACCACAGCATCCACTACTGGCCTTGCCAGGTGACTTCCTGAGAGGTAGACCTCTAAATTCTCTATCTTCTTCCATACTTTCATCAACATTCTGTTGTATGCTTCTCCTTCCACAACTCAGCTACCATTGCCCCTACCTTCCCTCCACAAACTTCTCAATATCCTCAAGACTCCCCACAGAAAATTCTGCCTCTTTCCTTGGTTTAACTAAAACCTAACCCAACTCTTAGATGTGGCTTTTTTTCTCTACCAACAACCACTTATTTTCTTTCATCCAGCCAGAACGTGTTAATTCAGATGGATTAACATTCTCCTCCATCCTCACTGCCAAAACTTTTCTTCTGTATCCCTTTGAAACTCATAATAACTGGATATTTTATCTTCTACTTTTCCTCCTTTCTACCAACTAATGATGTCCTTGTCATTGTCTCACATTTTTCAAAGATGCTGGCCCTGCCTCACAGTATAATTTTATACCCTGCATCTTGGCACCATCTAGGGTGACATCATACTCACATGAACAACTTGTGAAACACCCTAGTATCATTATACTCAGAAAGCATGGTCCACAGTCCAGCAACACTGCCATGACCTGAGAGCTTTGTAGAAATTCAGAAATTCAGACCACTGCAGAATTGATTTTAAAGAGCAAGAAGGCATATAAAGAAAAGGGTATTTTAGTCAGTGAGAAAAAATATGACAGTTTCTCCAACAGGAAAATAAAATGAAAGTCTTAAGCTCTAAGTTGGGGCTGAGAAATCAGAGGAAAAGGAGGTCAGAGTGGATGATGGTTCAGTAAAGGTAGGTTGAGGTCAAATCATGGTCACACAATTCATGAGAAAGAGTGTGGATATTCATATGTTGATTTTTCAGGTAGTGGTGGTGTGACTAAATCCGATAAAATTAGAATAAATTAATATAAGAAGAAACAAAGATTTAGAAAATAACTTAGGAGACCATTATGGCAGAGAGAAACCAAAAAGTCTACATTCTCTGGATAAATGGGAGAATCTAGTTCACACTGCTACACTGTGAGCTACAGAATCACTCTGGCAAGTACTCCAAAATATAAATTCCAGAGCCCAGTTTCCAAGATTGTTATTCAGAATATCTGGGATGATGCCAGAATGTTCTTTTTATTTTGGGGGGCATTTCCCCAGTGAGTACTTCCTGGTTCAACCCCTGCATGTAGGTGTAGTAGTTGGCAGGTCTTGCTGTTAACACTAATGTTCTCCATCGAAGGACACCTCTTTTTCCAGTTTTATAGAGAGGAGGTGTACTACCTTTATTTCAACCTAGAATGGTCCTAAAGAAACAGAAGCAATTTTAGAGAGTTAGTCTGCCATCTAATATACAAAATATAGGTATATGTTCTTTATTCAGTTTTAATCAGGTTACTACCTGGAATCCCTAAAAGAATTGGCTGACCAAATTGGCTACAAAAGACTTCAGACATCTCTAGGATGAAGTCTCCATAATTAAAATTAAAAGATAAGCAAAAGTCTGGGAGAAACTTTACTACACTGAATAAAAGAAGCAAAGGCTCTCATTATAAAGAATTTCTAGGGGACTTCCCTGGTGGTTCAGTGTTTAAGAATTCACCTGCCAATGCAGGGGACATGGGTTCAAGCCCTGGTCTGGGAAGATCCCACATGTCACGGAGCAACTAAGCCCACAAGCCACAACTACTGATCCAACGTGCCACAACTACTGAAGTCCACATGCCTAGACCCCTTGCTCCGCAACAAGAGAAGTCACCACAATGAGAAGCCCGCGCACCACAGCAAAGAGTAGCCACCGTTTGCCCCATCTAGAGATAGCCCACGCGCAGCAACAAGCACCCAACACAGCCTAAATAAATAAATTTATTAAAAAAAATAAAATAAAGAATTTCTGGGAATCATAAAGAAAAAGATCCAAACAGGGATGGCAAAGGATCTGAACAGACAAGTCACAGGAAACAATACAAATGGCCAATGTAGGTAAGACTTGTTCTATCTAAGGAATAATCAAAAAAGGCAAACGAGGAATCAATGTGACATTTTTGTTTAGGTTCTTGGCAAAACTTCTTTTTTTTAATGATGATAAACACTGATTGAGAGTGTGTGAAAATGGTACTCTAGTGGTATCCAACTTGTGGGAATATAAATTGTTTTTTATCCTTTTAAGAATAATATGGTAACATCTATAAATTTAAAATTCTCATACCTTTTGGCTTGGCAATTCCAATGTAATCTAGCCTGCAAAAGTACTAGCATTATGACCAAAGATTTCTGAGAACGTCAGTTTTAGTATTATTTATAATACTAAAAAAATTGGAAATAACCTAATTATATATCAATAGAATAATAACAAAATACAGTAAACCATGAAATGTTTTCCAGTATTTCAAAGGATGAGGTGAATGTATAGGTCCTAATAAAGAAAGATCTCTTTGGTATATTAAATGAAAAAAAAATCAGTTCACACAATAATACATATAGTATGATTGAACTTACTATTTTTAAAATTTATATGGTTGCTTGTATACATATATGCATGAGAAAATATTTTACAAAGTCTGGATGGATATAATACAACTGTGACTACTTCTGGGGAAGGGAATAATTTGCCGAAGTGGGAGTTCGTGGAAAATTTCATAATTTAATCTGTATAGCACTGCATTATATAATTTTTTTACAATATAAACATATCCTTGTATAATTAAAAAAATAAACAATATATATTAAATTCTTCCTAATATTGGAGAAAAACTATCAAGTTAAAGAACTCTCAAAGGAAAAACAAAGCTCACCTTGACTATCACTGTTCTGATACTAAGAAACCTTGAACTGTCCTGCTATGCTTATCTTTGATTGAATCCTTAATACTACATTAAAAAAATTAAAATATAACTATGATTAAATAAAGGGTTTAGAATGGGGCTATTTCAAAATGTAAATTTGGGTAAAAGTTAGTTTGCTTGTTCAATTTCCCGCTCTCTCAAAGCCTTAGCTGATAAAAGCTGTTACAATTTTGAGTGTGTGTGTAACTGATTCTGAGGCAAGATAAAATCATTATCACATAAGAAGGTATTTCCCATTTCATGCTAGCCCCTCAGCTTCGTTGCATCTCTGTATAGATCATATTTCTCTAACTGAAGAGAGTGCACTTTATAGACTGGGCTGACGCCTGCCATTCTCATCCTTGCTGTGAGATCCATAGCCGCGTTAACGCTGGTAAAGCATCTGTGGTCCTTTCCACTTTAGAAACCCCCTGCAATCCTTCCCTAAACTGCTGGGGGTCGTCATTTTTACAACAGGAGACCGCTTGCATCAGTGAAGTTCATTTTAACACTTTGCCCTGTTATCCATGGAAAGGGAAGTTCTACCCAAATCCCAGGAGTGCTTTAAACTTTATTTCCGAGGTTAATTAGACTCACACAAAGTTCGCTACCTTCCCCAAAGGGGGGCGTCTCCGAGTAAAAATGCCTTCCAATGGAGAATCCATCGTGTGATAATACAAGACAGAGGTAGCAACGTTTGGAAGGAGAGAGGATGGAATTTCCTTTTTTTATGTGTGTGTGGTGGGGAGAGGCAGAAGAGAGAGAGAGAGGTGGGCAGAGAGAGAGAGAGGGAGAGAGAGAGAGATGGATGTGTATTTTGTCTATGGGAAGGAATGGATCTCGTAGTGGACAGCATTCTTACAAAAAGAAGAAAAAAATATATAAATATATATATACATTTTTTCCTCCTGAATAAAGGAGGTGAAGCCCATCTCTCTCTATTTTGATCCTAATCCCTTCTCTCCCGCCTCGAGTGGCCCGGGAGCACCCTCTCTTTTTAATAAATGGCTGGCAGAGCAAGCTATTCACGCTCTCTCCTTTGATCACCTCCGAGCTGTCAGCCCGTGCCGCAGTTTTCCTCCCAGCTCTTGTTCCTGCCTAATAGTGGAAGTAATACCCCCTGAAAGAAATACCCTAGGTGTCCTGCAGAGCATCAATCTATTTCTTCTTTTTCCCTGAGGCCCACCCTCCCAGCTTGAACAAATCCCCCTCTTCCTCCCTCCTCCCCTCTCTACAGAACCCCGGTTCCTCAGGAGACACCCTCCGCTGTGCGGGTGTGACCCCCCCTGGGCCCAGCTGTCTGAGACGCTACCACCCGGCCAGACGGGGGACGCTCCGCCCCTCC
Source organism: Orcinus orca (assembly GCF_937001465.1). Taxonomy (NCBI): domain Eukaryota; kingdom Metazoa; phylum Chordata; class Mammalia; order Artiodactyla; family Delphinidae; genus Orcinus; species Orcinus orca. The sequence goes on from NC_064565.1 coordinate 108,275,207, forward strand.
CCTCCCCCAACGCTCCTCCCCCTCCCGCGGGGAGCGGCTCCCGCGGGGAGCAGCTCCCGCAGGCATCTGTGTTCGCGTGTGCTGCCTTTTGCTTTCTGGAAGGCACGCATTGTTTTCCGATGGATGCGGCCTTTCTCTGACCCCCCATTCTTCCCTTTCCCTTCCCCCGTCGGGGACTTGGGTTGGCCCGCGGCCTCCCCCGGATCGCCGTTTGGGTCTCAGCATCCGGGAGGCGGCGACCCAGCTCCCACTCAGCTGTGAGCCTTTGCAGAGGCGGCTGCTTCCAGACAGGGCATTGAACACATTTTCCAGCGCGTGTTCCCGTCTCTTGTTTACAGCTGAGATTATAAGCAGTCTGTGTCCCCTCTTATCATCGTGTCAGGCAGTGATAGATAGTTTGTAAATATTATTCAAAGGAAATAATTTGCGAAGGCAAACAATTACAAGCAGAGTATATGGATCATGAGGTTTGCCCTTAATGTGTTTACCAGAAGGAAGGGAAAGGGGGCTGGGAAGTGGGGAAATGATTGGGGCGGGGGGAGCAGGACTCCAAAGGATTCTGATTCTGTGACAGTGACATAACTAATTAAATTTAATGTTGCTTAAAAGCCTTTGCTCTTTTCCTGAAATTGCTCGAAAGTATGCATTATTTTTAAAAAAAAAAAAGATGTAGAAAGGGGAGGACTTAGAATGACTGAATACAACTCATTGTGCTGGCTGAAAAATGTCAAACTGCAGTGGAAAGAAATACAGCATTGCAGGCTGGTGTGCTGAGGCCCTAGCTAGGGAAGCTGGATCTGCTAAGTGGAAAATTCCTGCGGAGGACGTGTTTCCATTTCCAATGGGAAGAAAGAGGGTGTTGTTGGAAGCTGGCAATTCTTTGGAAAATACAGAAAATACAAGGGAGATGACAAAATGACCTCACTGAACTCTGAGAAATTAAGCAAACAAATCGTTTCAGCCAACATACCACATTCTTATAGTGCCTGTGCCTGAATAACAAGGCTGAACTACACGTTCTATTAGAGGCCGAAATCTCAACACTGTCTCCCTGGTCCCCCAGGTCTCCTGGGAGGAAAGAGATGATATTTTAGACACTGGCAGGGCTAGAGGAACAGGACTGTAGGAGCGTGTCTGTGAGGACACGTGTGCTTAGGGACATGTTGACTTTGCATCCTGAATACTAAAATGATGGCGCCACTTTCGTTTATTAGCAGAGGACTTCAATTTAGGTTGCTTTTTTTTTTTTTTTTTCTGATGGAAAGAACCCAGCTCTTAAGGGGAGTCCACCGAATTTTACCAGCCAGGGCTGGTCTCTGTAAGAAGTTAGTGGGGTTTCTTCAAAGGATAGCTTGGATTATGTCAGGAAAGGCTAGTAGTTAAGAGAGCAGAGGCAAGAGGGTGGACATTTCGGAGGCGATGTGAAGGCATCTTCCTATACCTGTCACTAGAATTAAATTTTATGTCATCTAAACATATCCTGGTAGAGAAAAACAGAGGCTAATCAGAAGCCATGATTTTTATTGTTCTGCAAAGCTTCTGTCAGAAAGAAAGGGGAAAAAAAATGCATCGAAAGTTCTATGCACACACACAATGCAGTCCAAATGATCTTCATTTGCTATGCTGGTCCTTTTTCTACCAGACCTACAACATACTGAGAAGCTGAAAAAACTTGTTTTGCTTTTATGGCAGTGGGGTGTGTGTGTGTGTTGGGGTGTGTTGCGTGGCCCTTTTAATAAAATCCCTGTCCATAACAGTCTGAGAATTAAGTGACTGTTGAATTGTATTGAAAAATCTTTACAACAACTATTTGCCATTTTTAAGTTATTTTAATTAAAAACCACAGATGACTGAATTTATGTGGTCAAACTCCCACCTGCTAACAAACCCACAGCATAAATCAGTATTTCTTGTATCATTCAAGTATCTCCTTGCATTTCAAGTTTACCTGCATATGTAAATTCAATGCTATGATGGAAAATTTTCAGGGACATTTATTAAGCTAAGTCAGATTGTCAAGGTAATGCTGATAATTGATTGAGAAAATGGTATATTGTTAGTTATTATATATTTAAAATATAGATGTTCTTGTCCTTACAAACAGCCCACTTAGTCATTAAAAAGTTCAAAGAGTTCTCTTGAGAGATATAATGCATGGACCATAAAATTCACTCTTTTTAAGTGTTCAATTGAATGGTTCTTAGTATATTTACAGAGTTGTACAACCATTGCTACAATTTTATTTTAAAAACCCTTAAAAAGAAATGTTGCAATCATTTACAATCACTGTCCATTCCCACTTCTGCCCTAAGTAAATGCTAATTTAGTTTCTGTCTTTCTACATGTGCCATTTGGGGACATTTTATATAAATGGAATTGTACAGTGTGCGTGTGTGTGTGTGTGTGTGTGTGTGTGTGTGTTTGGTTGCTTTCACAGAGCATAATGTTTTTGAGGTCCACCATGTTGTTCCTTTTTATTGACAGATAGTATTTCACTGTACAGTTATAACACACTTTGTTTATCCATCAGTTATTGGACATTTGGGTTGATTCCACTTCTGGGCTACATGAACATTCATGTACAAGTCTCTGTGTGTACATATGTTTCCTTTTTGGTAGACACCTAAGTGTGGGATTACCAGGTCATCTAGTAAATATATGCTTAACTTTTTAAGGAAGCGCCAAACAGTTGTTTAAAGCGCTGTGTCATTTTTCTTTCTTACCAATAATGTTTGAGGGTTTCAATTGCTCCACATCTTCACCAAAACTTTTTATTGTCTATCTTTTTTATTGTAGCCATTCTGATGGGTGAGAAACAGAATTTTATCATGGTTTTGATCAGTATTTCCCAACGACCAAGGAGGTTTACATCTTTACATCTGCTTATTAGCCATTTGTGCATCCCTTTGGAAGGAATGTCCATTCAAATCCTTTGTCTATTTTTCAGTAGGGTTATTTGCTTTTTATTATTGACTTGTAAGAGTCCTTTTTATATTCTGGAATGAGTCCCTTGTTAGAAATATGAGTTGACAATGTTTCTCCCTGTCTGTGGGTTGTCTTGTCACTTTCTTGATGGTGTCTTTTGAAGCACAAACATTTTTTTAAAATTTTGATTAAATTCAATTTATCAAGTGCTTTTCTTTTATCACTTGTGCTTTTGTTGTCATATCTAAAGTTCTTATAGAGTTTTAAACTATTTTATTATTTCCTTTTTAGGAAAGAAAGACCTGAGATGGACAATATTTTAGATTCAATCAAAAGAAGATAAAAAATGAATTTGAGGTTGCAAGTTTTAAAGACTACCTGATTGCTGACCTTGATACGCCTCACTATGCATTTCTTTAGTCAATATTAAGTAGGGTCATAGCTGAATTTTTTAAGGTCCAAGACAAAAGAAACTAGATCCAAATTGAGGGGAAAAAAAACCCTTTTTAAAAAAGTTCAGAAATGCACCCATTTTTACTCTTCCCTTTACTTCTCTGTATTTGCAAGTGGACTTCTTGGATTTAATAGGAACAGAGAAGTAAATTTTAAGTCACTCTTTAATACCTTCTTAAAGGTAAAAATGGATATTTGTAATTTATTAGATTGACAAATGTAGTTATTTTAAATTTAATATTATTCTTATTTTCAATTCACATTTGCAAATTAGAATTAAAAAGTGCCTTTTTATGTATTTAAAATGTACTCTTCAGAGACTTCCCTGGTGGTCCAGTGGTTAGGACTCCCCGCTTCCACTGCAAGGGGCACGGTTCGATTCTTGGATCCCTGGTTTGGGAACTAAGATCCTTCATGCCACATGGTGAGGCAAAAAGAAAGAAATTCACTCTTCAGTGTTGTTCCAGACAAATCCTCTATGGAAGAAAATGGACCTAACATATTATTTACCCCATATATATTATTTTAGTAACTTGCGACATGCCTATCACTGTATCAAAATAGATAACTGCAACAGTCCTGATGATTTATCCTTTAAAACACTTTACAAAGTCAAGTGTAAGAGGTTTGGATTTGAGAACAAAACCACTGATCCACCTTTATAATCTGAAATTCCTATTGATAGGGCCTCTCTGAGTTCCAGAAGGCCTGAGTCATTTCCAGTGTTTGAGGTTCCAAGTATATTTTAAAAGTGACAGAGTTGAGAAATTGTAGTATATCTAAAATATACATTAATACTTTTGAACATGTATAGTGCAATATGCGTATTCACTCATAAGATACATTTAAGGATTATGAAATCTATCAACTTATGGTGTGCCACGTTTACTGTACTTTAGCTTTAGAGACAAAAGTTTAAAGGTGATGATGAACATCTTTCAATCTGGTTCCTGTATGTCTGGGACTAGGTACCATTTTATTTGAAGATGACATCAATAATCTAAATTTGAAGTCATTTATCACCTGCTTGCCCCGTGAAAGTATGCTGCGTCAGAAGATTGTCCTTATCTTTTCCATCAAATACTGCCGCTTGTGTGGGTTGCCCATGTTCTGATATGACTCTGTTGGAGAGGCTGACCTTTCCTCCACCTGGAATGAGCGCTAAAACACTGATAGTAGAAGATATCACACACCAGAATCAATGTCAACTGTAGTATTCAATTGAGATGCTATTGCTATAATACTAACCTGATGCATTTTTATTTCTCCTTTAAATCCCTGAACACCTATATCCTTCTGCTTTCCCAGAGAGACTCTTATGGACTATCACCTGAAAGTCTGAAAGGGTGGGTAAGAGACTTAGCAGGAAAATGGGTTCACGGGGCAGGTTTGGATGAAAGATGAGGTCAGAGAGAGCTAACTAGACCATGAAATTTACTTAAGGGAGTTCCTTACAGGAAGAACAACAGAAGGAAGGTCATTCTTTCCAGCCCCTGGGGATTGGGAGAAAGAAGGAAAACGATGAAAGAAGCAGAAGGGTCTCCCACACCACCCCGGCCCACCAGCTGCTTGATAAGGACAAATCCAAAGAAGATAATGACTTTAGTAAAAGCCAGACAAGTTGGGGGCAGGTTTGTGGGGGGATTCTAAGGTCATTGTGGTTTTTCTTCTTTCCATGGTTTGAGCTCTGGAAGGCAATTATCTTGAGAGCTGCCCCATACCTATTTGGGGCACTGCTTTATTAAAGTAACCTGGTCAGGGCAGCATGGTTAGAAGGAGGAGGCCTTGATGTTTAGCAAGCTCTAGCTGCTGTCAGTTCCTGTTTGGATTGGACAGGGGCCCCCAAATAGCTCAAAGCCTGGCCAGGTTGCCTGTTAGCATCTTCCACCATATCTGGAGTAAATGGACAGCAGCTGTATAGTGGATACCTGGGCTTGGATAGATAAAGCCATTAGTGCTTCCAGAAACAAAATCACAAAAATCACACTGCAAGTTGAAAAAGAAAAAAAAAACACACACTCAACTTTTTTTTTTTTTTTTTTTTTGGATAGAGGTAGAGGGAGAAGGAGAATCTAGATTGATTCTGGGCAATGCCAGTGGAAGCTTAGTATCTTAAAAGCCAGTTTAAATGATTGAATTTTACTATAAATTCCAGATGGGGAATGTATTAGGTCATGGCTAGGTCAGAGAAACAAAACTAGCAGGTTTTATGTACATTAAGGGATATATTGCAAAGAAATGGCTTACACAATTGCAAGGGCTGCCTAGGCAAGTCGAAAATCTGTAGGACAGGCCGTCAAAAAGGATGGGCTGGAAATCTCAGGCATGGGCTGAAGCTCCAGTCCATAGGCAGAATTTCTTCCACTTCAGAGAAGCCTCTGCTCTGCTTAAAGTCCTTTGAAGTGTTTGGATCATGCCCCCCAGATAGTGTAGGATGATCTTTCTCACTTAAGTCAACTGATTATGGACCTTAATCACCTCTACAAAATACTTTCACAGCAACACCTAGATTAGTGTTTGATTGAATAACTGGGCATTTTACCCTAACCAAACACATAGAAACTACCATCCCTGGGAACTAGGTTCATTCTTCCACCAGGCCTTTATCTCTCAGTGGGCTGCCAACAGGAAGACTAGATACATTTCATGAAGAAGTCACTCCTTCTTTTCACAATTGAATTGCCCCATGAGTATATTTGTAAATGCAATTCTGCAAGAGAAAGTCAGAGAGATGCTTAAACATGGTCTGTAGGATCAAGGAGGTGATCTTCCCAGTATTTTCCACCTGGGACAGAACCAAAGTATAAAGGCAGGATCTGCTCTGCGAATTAGTTATAAGAGAACCACCTTTATTTCAGACTTTTGGTCTCCAGAACTGTGAGAGGATAAATTTCTGTTGTTTTAAGCCACGAGGTTTGTTGTGATTTTTACGGCAGCCCTAGGAAACTAATACAAGCATACTGTAAATTTTGCTTTATTTAAACAACTTGAAGGGCGTATTGGAACTATTGCTACTTCAAGACATCCTTTGGGCTTTTTTTTTTTTTCAGAGAATTATTTTTCCTTCTTCTCCCTAAATAAGGAAACAGACATAACTAAAAAGTGCTCATAAGGAGAGTTTGAAAAATATCACACTTCGTCTCTAGGATTTCCACTTTGCTGTATTCAGATGGCTTTTAAATTTTTCTCTGATCACTGAGGAAGCACATTCTTCATCTCAGTAAATAGTCCCACCAAGCATGAGCCAAGGAAGCCATCCACGTGAAGTCTGCTTTTTGCCCTCTCTCTCCAAGACCATGTTTCAGCAAAACACAACATACTTCCAATATGCCTGTCTTTCCATCTTTACAGCTAGCATCCCTGCTCTCCCCTGCTCTCCCTGCTTTAGTTATTTCTTCCCTGATATGTCACTCTGTGTATAAAAGCCAGGATAATATTTTTTAAATTTCAGTCAGATCTTGGTATTCCACCTCTCTGCCCCCAGCTTAAAAAATCATCAAAGGTTTTTCATTGCAACTAGAATAATATCAAATTCCCTGACCATGCCCAGTATGGTGTGAGCCCTGCCAACATAGTCGACCTCATCTCATACCTTCTCATTCTTGCTCACTGTGTCCCAACAACTCTGGCCTAACTCCTCTTTGTGAAATGTAGGAAGGATTTGCTGACCTCTGGGCCTTTGCATTGGCCGTTTTCTCTTCCAGAAAATTCTTCCCTTGGAGTTTTATCTGGCTGGAACTTTCTTGGCATTCAAGTCTCCCTTCAGATGTCACATTTTCAGAGAAGCTTTCCCTAACACTTCCCAAGTTGCAAACTCTTATATTAACCCTATTATTTTTGTCATTGCACTTATCACAAATTATACATACCTGGTTGTTTACTCACTTAGTTATTGTCTGTCTAAATTCATTAGAAGGTAAACTTGAGAAGCAAAATTTTGCCATTTATATGTATTTTTCTATCCTCCACACTTAGAACAATGCCTGGCACATAGTTGATATCCAATAAATACTTAATAAATATTTGTTAAAAGGATGAATATGTAAATATTAAAACAAGGTGATGTGCTATATCTATATAAACTATGAACTACATAGAGCTTCATATATAGGCTATATATTAAGATCTGTTAACTTGCATCATTCTGGCTTTTAATACCTCCATTATCTTCTACCTGCAACTCTCTTGACAATCTACAAAACGTAATAAATTTAGTAATGTTTAATGATATGCCCAATTTTACCAACTCTAAGACCATTCCTCAGCTGAGGAATCAAAAGCTGTAAGAATAGTACCATTTTTCCCTGTGCCTTATAATTCATCTGCCATTTGTTCACATTTGAATTAGTCTCCAATAGCCTAAGGCAGCAACTCCTATCTGGGCATGGCTGACACCATGGCCACAGTGTGGGAGTAATTTACAGTAGGATTTGCTGGTTTGGGATGCCCAAGGTAACATAAATAGGAATTAATTTTCCAGTTAATTTGAGTTGTTTGGGTTGAGAAGAAAGCAGCTAGCCATGAGAACAACACACAGAGAGTAAAACTTTTGTTCTGTGGAAAGACCCCAACTTGAAAATATTTCTAAGAATGCTTCCTTCGGGTATATAATACAACAGAGTCCCTTGTAAGATATGTTGACCAAGTTTCCGGTTGGCAGCACCATAACTTATGGTATAAAAATGTCTGATTATTTTTAAAAAGGGCTATATTTAGAGGTACTGCATGCAATGACTCAAAACACAGACCACCATAACTTCCCAAATTTGTCTTCATATTTTAGACTACCAACATAGTACTGGATCTGTGTCCAGAAGGGTTCTGCTCTCTTCTATTTTTTTTGGTTTGTTTTATTTTGTTTTTGTTTTTGTTTTGTTTTGGGCTGTGCCACACGGCATGCGGGATCTAAATTCCCTGACCAGGGATCGAACCTGTGCCCCCTGCCATGGAAGCAGGGAGTCCTAACCACTGGACCACCAGGGAATTCCCTGCTTTCTTCTATTAGATATTAAAACTTATACAATTCACTAGAAGACTGAACTGCTTTTATATGACATTTAAAACAGGAAACAATTGTATGAATTCATATTAAAATTCTTAAGAGTCTCAACAGTGTCAGAAGTTTATTTATTTAGGCAAAACAGCTAAAATTTCAGTGTAATAACAGATGCCAAACTGTTTTGTAAATAAAATTAGATCATATTTTACATGACACACAAAGCAATGGATGTGATTATAGCATAGGTCAAACTATGACTGTGACCCTGGCATACATAACAACATCTTAAGATTCTTCTTTGATGGACGAACAAGTACTTTCCTCAATGTGTGATACCAGGAACTGCTTTTCTAGGTGAATTCAATTGTAAAATTATTTTTATTACATATTCTCTCCTCTATGACATAATCAATTCTTCTCACAACCTTTACAGATGTTTTCATTGAACTAGGGTAAGTCAATCATAGGCTTTGTGCTAGAATGTTAATTACAGTTGTCCTTTATAGTTTTTCTTTACGGCTCCTGGAGATCATGCCTTAAGTTGTTTATGAAAAATCCCATCCTGGCCAAAGGGAAATTTGGTGTCAGTGTGCAGATGAGACTTCTACAAGTAAAACAAAATCCTTAAACCAAATCCTTAAACCAAATCCTCATTAAGAACCTTTGGGGTGGGGTGAAACATGGGGAAAGGTCTTCTCTGGTTCCTGTGAAAAGTTCCCAAAAGCTTAAGACCAAATCCTCACTCCTCAGAGTTGATGTCAGCTTCAATCTCTCCACCAAAGTACTTTGGGAAAATTATAGCTACCATTAAAAAACAAAAAACAAAACTTGGCATTTGGGAAAATGAGAAGAAATAAATCCCATTATTCTTTATATAAGTTTAAAACCATCTGTGTAGCGAGGACTCAGCTGCTTGTATGTTTTGCCCCTGCATTTGAAGGTGTCAAGAAGTCATCAGAATCCCTCAGTACAATATCATACCCGCAGCGCACTGCCACTCCAGTCTGTGAGTCCTGAGGTGGAGACTTCCTAGACATATGACTGGTGGTGAATTAAATGCACCAAAGTTTTCTTCACAGCAAAAGTCTGCTTTAGTGAAAATACTTCACTTTCCAGCATTCGATTTTATGTGCTGTAACTAACAGAAATGATAGTAAATCTCCCCAGATTGAATCTGATTATGAAGGGCTAGAGGGAAGAAGAATTAAAGCTACTTTATCATGAATTTAGATTCTTAATGTAAATAAGTATAATTATCAACCGTGTCTTAAATTGTAAGGAAATTTCTATTTCACCAATAAGAGGGTTTGTCAAAGTGAAAAACACTTGTAGTGTTATTAATGTGTTAAAATTATTTTAAATGTATGTATATTATAGACATATGTTATATTTGTATTTTATATAATTTACATATAATATATAAAATATATTAATATATATCTTCTATTTTATATAAGATATTATATAAATCATATATATGTATAGATAGATATAAGAGCTTGGTATATTTCATGATTTAGTGCTTGCTTGAAAGTTTGATTAAAAGTGGTTTGGTTATTTATAACAACAACAAAAAAAAGAGAATGACACTACATGTCTGTGTTTGAAAGTAAAAATTACATAAATTAAATGCTTTAAAACCAATACTGGCATCCTTGTATTATTGTACTTTGCTTTTTGTGTTTCACAGATACTGCATTTTTTACAAATTGAAGGTTTGGGGCAACGCTGCACCAAAGTAGACTACTGGTACCATTTTTTCAACAGTATTTGCTCACTTTGTGTTTCTGTGTCACATTTTGGTAATTCTCCCAGTATTTCAAACTTTTTCATTATTATTATATTTATTACAGTGATCTATGATCTTTGATGTTACTACTAAGATTTGCTGAACGCTCAGATGGTGGCTAGCATATTTTAGCAATAAAGTATTTTTTAATTAAGGTATTTAAATTTTTTAGATATAATGCTATTGCACACAATAGACTACATCGTAGTGTCAACATAAATTTTACATGTACTGGGCAACCAAAAAATTCATGTGACTCACTTTATTGTAAAATTTGCTTCACTGTGGTGGTTTGGAACTGAATTTGTGATATCTCCAAGGTATGCCTGTACTGTTTGTTTGTTTGTTTATTTAGCATATTGTATTCTCGAGAAAAGTTTAACTTTGGGATACAGGTTTCCCTTGCTATCCGAAAGTAGCGTGGGGCTATGGAACATTTCATAAAGCAAAATGGCTTAAATCAAGCAATTATGGATGCTGAATGTTATTTTCGCTTTTTGCCTTATTTTGTGAAAGTGAAACTCCTCTTTAGATTTCTTTCAGGTGGCAAAAACGGGTACTAATGTAGGTCTTCCATAAAAATGAAGTGGCATGAAGCAAACTTTCAAGAAGTGGGGTACACTTGTAGTAAGAAAAAGTCACAGGCTAAGGAATCTTTAAGGAATGTAGAAATAAGGAAAAGAAAGGTTCCTAAAGTACAGCGTAATAGCAAGGGCCCAGGGAGAAAATGATCTCTTTTTCAGTAAAAGATTCATTTTTTCAGTCTAACTCTCTAGATATAACAAGTTTGGGAATTTTGTGATAAATTCTTCTTAAATTTCAAAAAGTGATTAAAAATTAAGACTGAAAATTATTGCTAACTTTAAGTATATAAGTTTCTCTTTAATGGATTTAGTAAAGTCAAATTTCCTAGACATTAAATAATAAGAGGCAAAAATCATATATATGACCCAATTATCTCTTAATTCATTGTAGTTAAAGGAAATATTGGTGAAATGAAACTATTTTAGAGAATTTTGAAACGGAGCCTTCTAAGCTTTATCCATAAACTTCAGGTAGAGCAGAATCCCCACCCCTCTCCTTTTTATTACCAGCAATTGAAAGACTTCCAAAAACTTAGATCTTGGTGCTGTGAGAATGCCTGTGCTCTCAAATTAAAAGTCAACTGAAATCAAACTCACCCATTAGATGAGAGAGTACGAATGTCCGTAGAACAGCATGATTTGAGTGCAAGCTCTGGTAGAATGCAGTTGTAGCTGACACTACAGTTGCTCTGCCTCTTTACTCTTAGCCTCTTTTGATCTCAGCTGTAGCTGGCCGAGACATTGGCCACCAATTCAGACACTTGTGCTCACAGCCTCTCACAGCAGTATCATTTTGGTTTTCTGCCCAGGAGCTCTTGGAAGCTGCAAAAGCCCATTGGCCCTCTGCAGAACCTACAGCCTGGGAATGCAGAGGAGAAAATAACCTTAGGACAGCCCACCCTCAATCAAGGGAGCCTGACAGGTGGTGGAGAAAGTCTCTTGCTTCCCATTTTTCTGCAGACAATTCTTGCAAGCTTCCCTTGAGAATTAAATCATTTTGCCCACAACAGTAACCTCTAGAGCACACCCTTACATTGGCTTCCTCCTTCTCTCATTTTCCCTGCTTCCTCACTTCATCTTTCTAGGATCAGCTGCCAAATGAACTATCTTCATCCAAGTTCTAGTTTCAGGGTTTGCTTTCTGGGGAACCCAAACCAAGAGACATAGCTCTTCATTGCATCTCAGTTCAGTGATTTCATAAAAGTGGGGAAAGGACAGATGTGATGGTTCTTAGCTTTCGGCTTGGGGCCATTTTTTCTCACTTCAATCTGCATGAAAATTGTTTTAGGAAAAGGCAAAAAGGTATTTCAAAAACCTCCAAAACTTCTTGCTTATCTCCTTAACATTGATTATTTTAGTGTGTTCATCATTATTTGCATTCAGTGTACAGGTTTTGCATCTTGTTTCATTGCTTATTTACAACTGGTTCAAACATTGCAATGCATTTATGTCAAAGAGTGTTTTTCCTGTGCTTTCCTCTAAGAGTTTTATAGTGTCCAGTCTTATAGTCTTATATTTAGGTCTTTAATCCATTTTGAGTTTACTTTTGTGTATGGTGTTAGGGAGTGTTCTAATTTCATTCTTTTACGTGTAGCTGTCCAATTTTCCCAGCACCACTTATTGAAGAGGCTGTCTTTTCTCCATTGTATATTCTTGCCTTCTTTAATCAAAGATAAGGTGACCATATGTGCATGGGTTTATCTCTGGGCTTCCTATCCTGTTCCATTGATCTATATTTCTGTTTTTTGTGCCAGTACCATACTGTCTTGATTACTATAGCTTTGTAGTATAGTTTGAAGTCAGGGAGCCTGATTCCTTCAGCTCTGTTTTTCTTTCTCAAGATTCCTTTGGCTATTTGGTATCTTTTGTGTTTCCATACAAATTGTAAAATCTTTTGTTCTAATTCTGTGAAAAAAGCCATTGGTAATTTGATAGAGATTACATTGAATCTGTAGATTGCTTTGGGTAGTATTGTCATTTTCACAATATTTATTCTTCCAATCCAAGAAAATTGTATGTCTCTCCATCTATTTGTGTCATCTTTGATTTCTTTCATCAGTGTCTTACAGGTTTCTGAGGACAGGTCTTTTGCCTCCTTAGGTAGGTTTGCTCCTAGGTATTTTACTCTTTTTGTTGCAATGGTAAATGGGATTGTTTCCTTAATTTCTCTTTCTGATCTTTCATTGTTAGTGTATAGGAATGCAAGAGGTTTCTGTGCATTAATTTTGTAGTTAACTTTACCTGCAACTTTACCAAATTCATTGATTAACTCTAGTAGTTTTCTGGTGGTATCTTTAGGATTTTCTATGTGTAGTATCATGTCATATGCAAACAGTAACAGTTTTACGTCTTCATTTCCAATTTGTATTCCTTTTATTTCTTCTTCTTCTTGATTACCGTGGCTAGGACTTCCAAAACTATGTTGAATAATAGGGGCAAGAGTGGACATCCTCATCTTCTTCCTGATCTTAGAGGAAATGCTTTCAGTTTTTCAGCATTTAGAATGATGTTTGCTGTGGGTTTGCCATGTATAGCCTTTATTATGTTGAGGCAGGTTCCCTCTATGCCCACTTTCTTTTTTTTATTTTAACATCTTTATTGGGGTACAATTGCTTTACAATGGTGTGTTAGTTTCTGCTTTATAACAAAGTGAATCAGTTATACATATACATATGTTCCCATATGTCTTCACTCTTGCATCTTCCTCCCTCCCACCCTCCCTATCCCACCCCTCCAGGTGGTCACAAAGCACCGAGCTGATATCCCTGTGCTATGCGGCTGCTTCCCACTAGCTATCTACCTTACGTTTTGTAGTGTACATATGTCCATGCCTCTATCTCGCTTTGTCACAGCTCACCCTTTCCCCTCTCCATATCCTCAAGTCCGTTCTCCAGTAGGTCTGTGTCTTTATCCTGTCTTACCCCTAGTTTCTTCATGACATTTTTTTTTCTTAAATTCCATATATATGTGTTAGTATACGGTATTTGTCTTTCTCTTTCTGACTTACTTCACTCTGTATGACTGACTCTAGGTCTATCCACCTCATTACAAATAGTTCAATTTCATTTCTTTTTATGGCTGAGTAATATTCCATTGTATATATGTGCCACATCTTCCTATGCCCACTTTCTGGAGAGTTTTTATCACAAGGGATTAATCTCCAAAATATACAAACAGCTCATGCAGCTCAATATCAAAAAAGCAAACAACCCAATCAAAAAATGGGTAGAAAATCTAAGTAGACATTTCTCCAAAGAAGACATACAGATGGCCAAGAGGCACATGAAAAGAAGCTCAACATCACTAATTATTAGAGAAATGCAGATCAAACTACAATGAGGTATCACCTCACACCAGTCAGAATGACCATCATCAAAAAATCTACAAACAATAAATGCTGGAGAGGGTGTGGAGAAAAGGGAACCCTCTGGCACTGTTGGTGGGAATGTAAATTGATAGAGTCACTATGGAGAACAGTATGGAGGTTCCTTAAAAATCTAAAACTAAAACTACCATATGACCCAGCAACCCCACTACATAGCATATACCCAGAGAAAACCACAATTCAAAGAGACACATGCACCCCAATGTTCATTGCAGCACTATTCATAATAGCCGGGACATGGAAACAACCTAAATGTACATCGACAGATGAATGGATAAAGAAGATGTGGCACATATATGCAATGGAATATTACTCCGCCATAAAAAGGAATGAAATTGGGTCATTTGCAGAGACATGGATGAACGTAGAGTCTGTCACACAGAGTGAAGTAAGTCAGAAAGAGAAAAACAAATATCATATATTAATGCATACATGTGGAATCTAGAAAAATGGTACAAATGAACCTATTTGCAGAACAGGAATAGAGACACAGAAGTAGAGAACAGATGTGTGGACATGGCTGGGGGGAAGGGGTTTGGGATGAACTGGGACATTAGGATTGACATATATACACTACCATGTGTAAAACAGATAGCTAGTGGGAACCTGCTGTATAGTACAGGGAGTTCAGCTTGGTGCTCTGTGGTGACCTAGATGGGTGGGATGTGGGGGTGGGATGGAGGGTCAACAGGGAGGGGATCTAGGTATACATATAGCTGATTCATTTTGTTGTATAGCAGAAACTTACGCAACATTGTAAAGTAACTCTATCCCAATTGAAAAAAAAAGAAAACACATTGCAGTGTGGAGGAAATATAATTAGAATCATGTGCTGCCCACTATCACAGTGTACTGCATACAAAATTATGTACTGAGTTATTGTGTTAAATAATAGGAAAGTTGACACTTAAGTAGGTATCTTCAGTTCATAGTTTGTATATGTGTTTGAGTGTTTAGTGAAATTCATCAGAGATTCTAGGTGGGCTAAGCAAATCATTATTTTTCCAATTAAAAATAATGGAAAACAAGCTGTAGCTCTCTGAAAAGTTTCTATCCAACACATTTTAGGAACAGATTAGATATGAATAAAAGAGATTCCCATAGTGCTTACTACTTCTTATTACTGGAGATTACCAATGTTTACCCAAAACAAACTAGTAACAATATTTCACCCACAGTGATTTAGATAAATACACAACAAATACCTGGTTAAATTCAACACTTTTGTGTTTCTTCAGCAATTTTTATCAGACCTTGAAGAAAGAAAAATATTGCAAATGGTAAACTAAACTTATTAGATAGAAATTAAATGAGAAATTAAATGAGAGAAATTAAATGAGAAATTAAATGAGAGAAAAAGTAATTGTGCAGTTATATATTTAAAATGTATCCTACACATTGTAGCATATATACATTAATATGTAATTATAGAATAAATGATATTAAAATACAATAGGATAAAATATATAATTGTAGTTATAAATATAGAATTACATACTATCATACTTCTTTTTCAGAATAGAGAGGGTTATGCGTTATTTTTCATTTGCCTTACTATCTTTGCAAATATTTAATAATGATAGAAGTATGTGTGTGATATCACTTGGTTAATTGATTTTGGTATCCAAATAAAAATACAAGTATTCACCTGCCTGTTTATATTTGTATAATTTTAAATGTGTTGAATATATACATTAAAATGAACTATCATACACATATACATATGCATGCTAGTATGCGTTCTGAGAGAGGCAGAGAGAACAAAGTGAGAGAGAGAGAGATTTTTGTCCCTATAAATTTTGAATGAAATTGATTCAAGTTTCCTTTGGCTTCATGTCATTTGAGTAAACATTTTGAGAGGATGTATTAACTATTTTGTAGAATTTAACTGTAAAAATATTTTAAGTCAAGTTCAATCAAATTACTACTTTGGGGTATTATTTTCAGATTGTTCATGATTTCATTTTACTTGGATATATAAAATTTCCCCCCAAAATGCAATGACCATGAAAATTGTTTACAGCCACTTAAAGCAGAGGAAATCACAGAACGTTAAGTCCCTCCCATCTCCCCCGCCCCTTAAAAGACCTCTTAAAACAGCATGATCTGATCTATCACATACATTCAGTCTTCTAATGGTCTCCACATTTCAAATTCATTTATTATGAATTTTTGATAAAATATTCAGATGGTCTGCTAATGTGCATGCTGGAGAAAAATAATGTATAATTGGGCATTTTTTAAAATTAAAGTAACTTAAAAAAAAATAAAACCATAGCTCTATTTGAATTTGAATTGCCCTTAACCTCTTCAGGAGGAAGACATAAAACTGAGCTCAGCCAGAGCATAGTGAGCTTGTGAGCCAGCACCTTTGGCCGCCATGGGATTTCTGCCCTGCAGGAAGCCCTACCACAGAGCAGCTATGGCAAGAATTAAGAGGACATCAAAACCTCAAACAAGCTACACTCCAGTGGGTTTGGGGAGAAACAAGACACTTAAACATTCCTGGTATGGTTTCCTTGGAAACATCCATAACAACAACTCTGTAATACTATGGGTTTCTGTTTTCTTAACCCTTCAGGGCATCAATTGAATGAAAACTTCCTTGAGGAAATATTTCAAGTGACTAGGTGGACTGGAATAAATTAATCTCAATAATGTGTGGCCTCTGACCCCTTCCCATAGCCCAAGGTGCGGGGGCCAGCGTAAGGCGGGAGAGGGAGTAATGTACACATTCCAACTTACGAGAGTTTACTTCATAAAAGAATTGCATTGGCACTGTTTAGAGGTGACTTGTGTGGAAAAATAACAAACACAACAAGCAAATAAAAAGTTAACTACCTGTGGAAGTCTCCATCAAATATATTTAGTAAAGGGGAAAATCCCAAACCCAAAGGGATGTATAATCACATTATCTAAAATGACAGAAAACAGCTAACAGGCCTTGAATCATGTGGATTCAAAATGAAATAAAGGTTTATGAAAATTTTATTGGGACAACATTATCTAACTTATAACTCAAAGGAAATAATTCAGAGCAATCATCTCATTCAATTAGCTGAGAAAATTATGCACTTAGGAAAGGTAGGGATGGGAAAAAATGTATAGGGATATTGCAGTCTTTAAACTTTTGAGGTGTACTACAAGAAACACGATTACTAAGAGGTTTAATTATTTGGCATGTACTAAACAAAATAATTAGATTATGATAACTAATAATGACTGTAATAACTATAAGAATAATAGTAAGAAAACAAGGAAGAAATAGAAGAAACAGAATGTCTTCTACTAATTTAAGATATTTAAAATTATCAGTGATATACCATCTGTGAGAATTTTTCTTAATTGGAGTTATTCATTAAAAATGTGATCAGATCTATAAACACAGATTATGTTTTTCTTAAGTTATTACCAAACAGGAATACTGTGGAGCTGGAGTAAATTAAAAACCATACTACTCAAAAGTATACTTGTTAATTCCTTCATCTAAGACTAATATCTTTATCAATCATTATATAATCTATTTAGTTAAATATATTTTTAATTCATAAATTTAATTTTAAAAGACTTCTCTATATTGAATAGCTGATATTGATGATCAACAGAGTCAAGGAATTCTATCAAATAGAATCTTGATTTAAGGAAGTTTTGACGTAACTGAGCTCAAATTATTTGAGTTTAAAATACATGATTTATAACTAATTATTTGGGAGTAGTTACAAAGTCATAACACTTGTGATTTCCATGAGATCAGACTGCTAATAATATTATTAATAATAATAATTAATGATTCTTAATAACAGTAAATTTTTCCACATCTCTAAACTACTCAAAAAGGAACTTACATTTTCAAAGAAATTTTTTAGATTATTAAAAAAATATTTACATGATAAATGATCTATGTTATCAGAACACACAAATATTGTACTATTTTAACTATGAATGCACCATAAATTGAAATATATAGACACTATATAAACTATCCTCTTCTACTTCCTGTTTTATGCCTCTAGGCCTAGTCAGGCTTGTGACCACAAGGAATGTGGCCTTTGTTCAGACATAAAAGGTGGCTGCCAGTGGCTCCTCCGTCTTATCCATTCAGACAAGTAGACCTCATTTCCTCATCCAGTGAGGTCCCAAATGTTTTCATTAATGTCATGCTCAGGCTGCTGAATTAGTAAGAACGCTGTCTTAAAGAAAGGCAAATAAGAGGGGAACACTTTTGGAGAGAGGAGTTGTCTACATTTTGCCCAAAAGCTAACTAGTTCATGAAAAGTAAGTAATTTATCACTTATTTGATGAATGTAACAAGTTTATTGACTCATTTACAGGTAAAAACGGGTAAATCATCCAGTTTCTGAGCAATTTCTTATAATTTCTGATAAAGGATCTGATAAGGTCTAAAAAAGTATCATGGTTTCCATTTAACACCTGTTTCCTACCACAGGGACTTCAAGTTCTTCCTAGTATATCTGCCTTTTTCCTTCCTACTTGACATGAGAATTAAGATACTGGAACAGAGTGAGCAAGTAAGGCATGAAACATAGAATTCTTTGTCCACTTAGGATACAGTACAATTTCATGGCAGTTCACTCTTTGAAACCCTTCAATGAATTCTCACTGTATGAAGGAGAGAGATTTCCAGGCAGTTGTCCAAGTGTTACACTCTATAGGCCAAAAAACAATTTGAAAGGGAAAGAACAAGTAAGAAGGAATAATGAATGACATTGATAAAATAATGCTTTTCATGAAAATCAAGTTTGATCAGGAAGGTAACAGCATGCTCCTCTAGAAATCATGGAGATATCTATGTTACAATTGGCTACAGAAAATCTAGATTAGAGAAGACACAAGTTTTTATTCTGGATCTTCCAAGGAGATATACTCCCTAGGAAGCATCTGAATATGTGACAAGATCTTCAAATAATGCAAGTGTGGTGTTTTATCCAAATGATAAGCAATGTGTCAGAGTCCAGGAGAAGGAGATGGGAAAACATAGCAAAAGAAATAAGGCTGAGGATCCAACACTTAACTTGAAGCAGGTCTAACCCATCAACAAATAAGAAGCCCTACATTAATTACAGCTCCCATTGGAAACAATTCAGCATCTACTTATGCTTGTTTGTTGTTATCCTCTTTTAAAATTTTTATTGTCCTCTTTATCACTACCCGAACACATACTCATTAAAGATCCTAAAGATCATGTTCGTTCTCTACTCCAGATCTGCCTGATTCCAGACAGAATCTGAGCATCCTGCTTTTTAAAAAAAATATGTATTTATTTGTTTAAATTATTTATTTATTTTGGCTGCTCCAAATCTTAGTTGCGGCATGCGGGATATTTAGTTGCAGCATGAGGACTCTTAGTTGCAGCATGCAAACTCTTAGTTGTGGCATGCATGTGGGATCTAGTTCCCCAACCAGGGATCAAACCGGGGCCCCCCACATTGGGAGCGTGGAGTCCTACCCATTGGACCACCAGGGAAGTCCCTGAGCATCCTGCTTTTGGATCCATCAACCCTTTCCATCTCTGGCCAGGACAGTAGTACCTTTATCCCAACAGAGTCATCAGTAAGCCCAAACCCCAGCACCTATCCACATAGTCTCTGTCACAGAATTCTAGCCTTTAAACACGAAGGCTCACACAGAGGACAGGGCACCCATGTGACGCATCAGTTCATAAAGAAATCTGAAACACATAGAGGAGAAATGGAATATGACGGTGAAAATATATGGTAGAAGGTGGGCCAATCTCAGGCAGAGCTCAGTTGATAAAGGAGATAATAATCAATGATTAAGCATATAATTGTTTCCAAGAGAAGTAAAAACATGGACCGACAATCCTAAACCTAGAGCCATAAGAATAGGAGCAAAGCAGGGGGTGTTATAGTGAGTGGAAGAGAGACAGTATCAAAAGTACAGCAGCAGAAGAGAGTTCTATAAAAAAAAGCCCTCAGAATGCAATTCCTATAACAGAGGATAAAAAACAAAGGAGAGAGGGAAAAAAAGGGAACAGAAATGAATATGTAAACTGCCATTAGACAAAAGACTAGCAGTCTGAGCAGTGTCAGGTTTCACTTAGTATTAGTTATATAATTCTCCCACTAACAGGGCCTCTCCCCAGAGAGAAGGCCATCATCTATGTCTTAATTTAATAAATATGGCCAAAAGAATGAGCACATTTCTCATAATAATTGGTTCATAATATTTGGTTCATGAATGGGCCTCGGGGGTCCCTACACACTGCAAGTCTTCCTGCCCCAGTCAGCCAGAGCCATCTTCTACAAACACAGTCCTGATTATGACCTTTTTCTGTTTAAAATCTTCCCTCATTCACTCCCGCTAAGACAAGATCATACTCCTATTCCTGGAATTCAGAGTTCTCTGGTATCTGGCCTACAACTCTTTCCAACATTTATTTTCTCTCCTAATTCTACTTTCCACATTTTCTACTCCAGCCAAGTTGAACTGCCAATCATTCCCTATGCATACATTTCTACAAGTTCCTCAGTCTTCACAGCTTTTCCATACTATTTCCTACTCAGTCTTAGGTATCATTCATGACATGTTTCAAATGCCAATTTTTCTATGAAGAAAATTTCAAGTAGGTCCTGGCTTCCCCTAATTCCCACAGAATTTCATATGTATCTTATGAATTTTTCTCTCTCTGCCCTGTATTAATTGTATGTAAGTGGATGGATCGATGGGTAAATTCATACATCCTAAGATATTTCTACTACTACTGTAAATGAGAGCTAAAGACTATCTATGTGAAGTGCCTCTGAAGTCAGAGAAATCTGTGCTTGAAGCCAGTTTCCATTAGTTTTCTAGTTGTGACGTTAAGTAAGGTTTACTTAACCTCTTTTAATTTATCTTATCTGTTAAAGAAGGAGAAGGAGGAGAAGGAAAGTAAAGAAAAAAGAAAAAAAAGATGAAAGATACTAATAACATATTTAGCATAGTTCTTGGGAAAATATATTCAATTAACATTAGTTATTAACAATACCAATATTATCAATTAGCATTATTGTAATTATTAGCAGTAAACCCTTTCAGGTTGAGTTTTTTACACTCCATGATGCCAGGTACTATACAAGATACTCAAACTTATATTTGCTGAATGGGGGGTTATCTGTTCTGTTTCAATTATAAAAATCAATAGAACAAGAGTATGCTCAGAATTAAAGGAATTTTGGGTAACATAACAGAAATGGAACTTGAAAATGAAAGGGGTTGCATAACTGGGATGCTTCAGACAGGTTCAGACATTTTTTAATAGAAACATTATTGGTTGAAAGGGGCATTCTTAAAACAAGGATGTGATAGGGCTTCCCTGGTGGTGCAGTGGTTGAGAGTCCGCCTGCCGATGCAGGGGACACGGGTTCGTGCCCTGGTCCGGGAAGATCCCACATGCTGCGGAGCGGCTGGGCCCGTGAGCCATGGCCGCTGAGCTTGCGCGTCCGGAGCCTGTGCTCCGCAACGGGAGAGGTCACAGCAGTGAGAGGCCCGCGTACCAAAAAAAAAAACCAAACAAATAAGGATGTGATAAAGAAGGTAGCAGAGTGGAGCATAAAGATCGGTAACAAAAAATGAATAATTCTAGAAAAACTGTCCACAATGCAATAACCATAAAATAGAGAAATTGATAAATTAGAGCAGGTGTTCATAATATTTGGTTCATGAATGGGCCTCGGGGGTCCATGAACCTCCTGAAATTGTGTGCAGTATTTGTAAATGAGAAAGAAGCCTTGCTTTCATCAGATTCTCAAAAGGATTTATGACTCAAAAAAGGAACACTTTCTTGAGAATGAGCATATCAGAAAGGTCAATTAGAGATCACACAGAATAAGATGATAAAATTCTGCTTAATGTAGGCGTGTTGTTTGGAACGCTTAACGTGCACTGTGAGTGATTGCTAACGTGAAGCTCTTAAATAGAAAACAAAGGGAATTGTGGTCTTAAGGATGAAAAACATCTGCCTTTTACCTCCCTTCTGGGAGAGCAAAAATTATTAATTCGGGAGTGTGGAAAGTTGTCAGGAGATGAATTAGCTAAAAGGGTGAAGCTCACTGGAAGAAGAGGAAAAAGAAAAATATGGGAAAAAACAAAAATGAAAAATTGTCATGTACAGGAGAAACTAACATGCAGTTGATAGAGAATAGAAAATGCAGCTTGAAAAAAGATGTTAAAAATTTGTACACAATAACAAACAAACAAAAAGCAAATAAGCGTCTTACTGGGATAAAAGAAAACATTGACTCAGAATTACCATAGAGTACATTCTTATAAAGCATTACTCATATCACTTCCTTTCCATGTTAGCTTGGAATGTGTTTTACTGCAAGGATCTGTGAATACATGTAGTCATTTATAATAACTGACATCACCTTAACTGCTTTTCAGATCAATCACTACCGAAACTTATAACTCCTTCGAAACTAAATTGTGTGAATCCCTTAGAATTCTTTAGAAATATTGGAAACTCAAAGTCATTGTAGGATTACAAAGTATTAGTGATATTGACTTATACCACATATTTCGCAAGAAACAAATCTATCTCACTCAGGAACCAGTTGAGAGAAAATAGAACTTTGCAATTGATCTCAATATCTAACAATCATATATTAGCTTTCTGTACATAAAAAAGATATCATTTTCAGCATTTCAGCCATTCTCATCTTTCAAATACTGTGTCCCACTTAAGGTAATCCAATAATACAAAAACTTATAAGAACCAAATTCAATACAAGTTTTCACAATGTATTTTTAGTCTGAATCAGAGATTTAATTAAATCACATGAAAATTTTTCTATTATCTCTTTTGAAACACTGATTATAATGCTATATGTTAAGATTTGAGTAAGATTTGAGTTACAGTTAATCATAGCTCTTAAATGTGTAGAAGAAAGAAGAGAAATATGGTTTATATAGATTAGGAGAGTCCATTTATAAACTAAAGTGTTTCTACAAATGTAGTAGTTTTAAGCGATATGAAGTTGCACAAAACTTTATTTTTATTTATTTTTACTGCAACAGGCAAAGTCAATTATAAAACACTGGCATAAATCCAAAACCCTAGGGACTTCTTTGCTAATGTAATACTGGATTCCTGAAATCAAGAGGAAAGTCCATTGGGAAACACTGCTGCCGAAGACTTTGCCTCTGGAAAATCAACTTATATCAGGAATTACAGTTCCAACTGAATAGAAGTCAAATGCCGAGCCCAGAACCAACTACATAATTTGTAGGGC
The DNA here is from genome assembly GCF_937001465.1 of Orcinus orca. Taxonomy (NCBI): domain Eukaryota; kingdom Metazoa; phylum Chordata; class Mammalia; order Artiodactyla; family Delphinidae; genus Orcinus; species Orcinus orca. The sequence continues at coordinate 108,298,593 of NC_064565.1, forward strand.
CTAGTGCATAATGAGAATGCTGAACCCCTTGTTCAAAAATTATTAAGAATTCCAAATTGGTGACAGCAGAACATTAACAAAACCAATGCAGGGCCCTGTGTGGCTGTTTAGGTTACATGACCATGAAGTGGATCCTGCTGTGCACCATCTTCATAAGCCTAGTCAGAGTTCTCTAGAATCAGATACTATGATCTTTTATATGGTACTTTAGGCACCAATGAAAAGTTCAAATTTCCATTACAAAAGAACTTAAGTACTACATTGATAAGAGATTTAATAACTGAGTTATAATCTTTGTGTGTGTGTATGTGTTACAGAAGATTCAAGCAGCTTCATACATACCTTCAGGTGGCCTAAAGGTGAAACAGAAGACATGAGAACTTTCTTGAACTCTTGGCAGTGATGTGTAATCTTTTCCAACTAAAGACAACAGTTTCCTAGGGAGATATCAAGTCGATGATAAAGGCAGTACTTAGGAAGAGGGAGCTCTGTAGAAACAAGTCTTTAAAAGCTTTTGACCCCAAGATGATATAACATATAAAATCTTGGACCCAAAGTCTCTATGGTAGAACTCGAGGGGGAATTTGAAATCAAAGATTCGAGGAAAATTTTTAAAAAACATGACAGAAATTGTCAAATCTGACTGTGAAGAGTTAATAAAAGTCACTGTCTTCCCTGGTGTTTAAGTCCCTTTTTTCATAAAGTGTTAAGTTTTAATAGACAAGTGATCTCATTTCAAACTAAGATTCCATAAGCATATACTCATAGATGCACATGCATACACATGCATATATTTTAATCTAAGTGGCTACAATCAAGGGAGTTACCATCTGTTGAGGTGTACTTTTGTTGGAAGGTGAAAGTTGTAGTTATAAATAAAGCTTTGGAACATCACATCTGCAATCATAAAAGTAAATATAAAAATGACAAAATCCCCTCGAATCAGAATGAATACAAATAGCACCCACAATTTTTTTAACTAAAGATATGAACCCCTTTCATCTGAATAACCAACTCTTGTTATACAGAATTATCTAACGTGGATCTGGCTGACTTCAAAGCTTATTACCTACATATATCTTCATTTCTTCCATATTTTAGAAATCAGAGTTTATCAAGGAAAACTGTAGCATAGCTGTAGGGAATTCTTAAGATACCGTACTACCCTCAGTCACAGCCTATATTATCCTGATTTAGAGTCTAAGTTAGATTTAAGAAATTCTCATATTTATATGAATATAAGTAATGATAACTTACATTTATTCATCACTGACTTACCACAGTATACCAGGAACTGTACTATTCTCTATGCACAACACTTTTAATCTTCAAAATATTTTTGAGATGGTGCTGGTAAGATCTGTATTTTACAAATAAGGAAACTGAGGTCTAGAGGGATTACTGAACCTGTCCAAAATCCCATAGCTAGTACATAATGTAGGAATCGAATTTGGCTGTAATAGAGACCTAAAAACACTGACTTAAACAAATGAAGGTTTACAATTTTTCCCCTGTAGAAAGAAGTCTAGAAGCAAGTGTTTGCAACTCAGGAAGAAGCTCATGAAACTGGATGTTAACTTGAATGTTTTCATCAGCAAAAGGACAAAAAGGGAAGTAAGACAGGCATCCTCATAGATAATTCAAAGTAGGCAGCTGAGAAACAATAAGAATATCAATGTACAGGATATTACTCATATCAAAAATATAAGGTGACCAATATTGTGATGGCCAGAAGAAATTATTTTTTTTCCTCTTTCAAAAAATTCTTGCGAAGTTAGTGGAGGGCTGTGAGTTTACTCTCCATCCAGCTTTTGCCCCTCATCCCAAGACATAAGCTTCAATGAAGCCATGCAGAGAGCTTGAGATGGATTCCAGGAGTTAGGAGGTATACAGCGGACATGTGCCTGCCAAGAGCTTGAGGACTTTAAAGGTAAGAATTCTCCTGGAAAATGACCACCTGGCTACCCTCAGGGTTGACAGTCCAGTGGAGAGCTCTGTTGAGCTAAGCTGAATCATTCAGGACTCCTACCTGAGCTAGAAAACACAGGCCCAATGAGCTTCTTTGCACCTTACCCCTAAACCCACACACCAATATTTGACATTACTACTCTGATGCCAGGAATGCATGGTCCAGAAGAATGATCACAGTCAACGACATGAAAACTATGGCAAAAGTGCACTAAGGTTTAGAACACTTTCTTTGGCTCCCAAGTTTGCAACCAATTGAGAAATAGAAATAGGTTTTAAGCACATGGAAAGCACAAGGTCAGTAATAAAGCTGATTGGAGAATGTGGCTTTAGATGAGCCTGTGTTTTTTTTTGTTTTTTTGTTTTTATCTCACATCAGTCACCAGCATGAACGCTGGACAACCCAAGGCCTCCTTCATAGAAGCCGAGCTGACCCCAAGGAGAGGCAGAGAAGGAAAAGGCCCTGTGGAGAGGCTAGTTCTGAGAATGAATGAGCCCGGAGGGGCTGAGCTCAGGGCACTGAGTTCGTGCTGACTGGCTCACTGCCTGACTCCAGTCATTCCTCCAGCCCTGGGCAAGGTGAGTGAAGTCACAGATAAGTTGCAGGCACTTCTCCCAAACCTTTCCTTTATGGAAACACAGAGCATGGAGAATAAGTCTTTCCCCCAGCATCAATGTTTGAAGTTTTCAGAAGAGGAAGTTGGAGCTACAGTAGTTCATAGTATGGACTCTGAGCTGTGCTGCTTGAGTTTAAATTCTGACTACTCTCTCACCTCCTAGCAAAGTACAATGTCCACAATGTCTCTTCTTTAATATGGGGCTAATCAAGTCTCTCTCATAGGCTTGTCATAAAAACTAAATTAGTTAAGAAATATAAAGCATTTAGTGCCTAGAAAATATTGTACTCAATATGGGTTAATCGTAATTCATTTATCTTGTTCAAATGCTGTTATTTCTCTCTATCTATATATTTCAGCTGTGAATCATCTTTGAAACATTTTATAAATGCCAGCAAACCATCACATTTTCATTATTGAAGATTATCTAAAACATCATCACCTGCCTTATTTTATTTTATTTTCATCTGAGCATAAGGAAGGAAATCAATTGAATAGAGATAGTATGCTATAGCTTGTAGGTACAGATTTTTCAGGGGTTTTCTTTTTGCTATTGCGCTTATGGAGATTTGAACTTGCAGATCTCTGGGTGATGAATTGCGAGCAAAACTAAAAATTAAAACCATATAAAACAATGCAAATTTTGAAGTTGGATAATAGTGTCCAAATTCTTTATTTACAGTTTTATCTGACTGCTCATGGAGCCCTAAATAATTTGCCCACTGGGACAGAATTTTCCACCAAAGTTTGTGTTTAATCCGCAACTACAGACACATCAGGTGGCCTGTGCAAGTGCATGGTGAAATCGGCAACTTTGCTTGCTTCGAGCAAGCAAAATCATCAAGACAATGTTGAAAGGTTTGTTGTGCCTGACTCTGGACAGTGAAAGATCGGATATACTTTGGCATTCTTAAAATGCTGTTTATTGGACTTCTTGGTGTTTGTAAGAGGTAACTGTCCAAGATCACACAGCCCTCCCAACCTCATGCACATGCATGTACACACACACAAACACACAAACACACAGTCATACACACTGACAGTTCTGACAACTGATTGTATCAATGAGGAGAAAACAGACTGGTGTTTTTCAAAAGGATGTTTTTATTGGATTTCAGTAGGAAAAGGACACTAAGAATCAAATCAAATCCATTAGAGAATCTGAAATTCAAACCCATGGAGATCGTGAATCAATAATATCCAAGGGTCAGCAGCAAGACTGAGGCTGTACAGTGAAGGAGCTAAGAGCAGGGACTCGGGGAACAGAATGCCTGGGTTCAAATCCTAATTTTGTCACTTACCAGCCTGTGTGACATTTGTGAAATTACCCTCTCTGAACTAAAGTACTGTACAGTCAGGCCATTCGAGATGGCTGTTCTCTTGCCTCTGTACATCCTCTGCTGAATCAATCCCTGCTTCACTTACATGATTATCCAATCCTCTTAATTATAGGGCTTAACCAGTACTTCCTATGTGCTTGCCTCCTGCCCCAGCCACTGGTTTCCCTGGTAAGTGGTGAGCCAACCTGACGTCAATTCCCCATATAATCTGTAACCTCTTTCTCCCCCAGGTGGCAAAGATTGTTGCCATGTTCTGCCTGCCATATGCCATGCATGGTGGGGTGTTACTCCAAGACCTTTTCCTTCAGACTTGCAAGACCTTAAATGTAAATGGATTAAATGCTCCGACCAAAAGACACAGACTAGCTGAATGGATACAGAACCAAGACCCATATATATGCTGTCTACAAGAGATCCCTATCCAATAAATCACTGATGCCTGTCGCCGTCTCTGGGCTCTTTCTTTGGTCTCATATCTGGGCTATTACAAGGCTTGCAGGACTGCCCAACAAGTACACGAATCTGTAAAATGGAGATACTAATAGTACCTACATCTGTATATTGGAGATAATAATATAATTTACCTTAGAAGATTGCTCACCTTCAAAAGGGTGAAAATGGTAGGACCCACCTCATAAGGTTACCATGAAGATTAGAAGTTGATACATATACAGGCCTATAGTGAGCATTAAGTAAGCATTCATTCTGATTGCTATTAATATTATCAAAGAATCAAAAATGAGATTGGCATAGGAGCTATTCAGACATAAGCATAGCAGGGCTAGGGAAACCAGGTAATTGACATGGTAACTGGGGAGTAGAGGGGACTTTGGACTCACCTTTATGGACCGTTGAGTGCCTGGCATGTGCCTGGGTCAGGCAGACATACAGTGCCATCAGCAAGGTGGACAGAATGGTTCTGTTTTGTTTTTCTAAAAGTCCAAAGTGTAGCTCCTGGGGAGATTTGGCCTGCAATTTATTCAATGCTGAACCACATGACTTAAAGGTTAGCAGGGATGAATGTCTTTGGTTGAGTCTGTCTTAATATAAAGACCTATTTATTTGCTCCAAGAATAAAGTTTTCATTTAAAGTTAGCCGTTTGAATTCCCATAGACCAAAGTGATCTGGGCACTATGCTTATATTAGCAATTAGTAGTTTAGTTATGTCACCGCCCTCCGTGGCAAAACTCTGTGATACAAACTATAAATCTTCAACATCCCTAAGTTTCTTTATTGGTTATCTGTCTCACAGGTGTTGATATTACACACACACACACGCACGCACACACACACACACACACACACACACTCACACGTAGCCGTACTTTTCCTAATAATAAAATCAAAGCTATTAGCTACTCATTAAATTGTAAAAATGTATATCCGCATCAATGCTAGGATATGATATGTTTCCAGCTGAGGGTATTTCCACTGATTCTCAAGGACTTTTGTATGAGAAGGCAGGATATTTCCTCTTATCGTATTATGTCTATGTTTCTACAGTTTTAGTTGTTCCATGTATCCAGTGTTTGGTTAATTTATCCCATATGACAATTAATGAGAGTTAGAAGTTGGAAGAGAGTATCATCAACTTTTAAAATATATGTTTTAAATATCTTGTCCTAACTTGGAAATCCATTTGAAGTACCTCTGCAATGCATTATGCTCTAGCTTTACAAATAACAACTTTTAAAAATGTCAGTGATTAAACACGTACATAGCATTTTGTAAGCATTCTAAAAAATGCTTTCTAAATTAGTCTTTTCGATAAAAGGTGTTTTTCTCCTCATCAAATATTTAAAAGTGGATTATTAATGCCATAAGTAGGGGGCAAGGAACAGAGAAAGAACTGCTATTCTTTGGCCTAATTAGCTCATTGTCAACTAGTTAGTAGGGTTTCTTATTTAGTACATCTTAGGTTAAGTTATTGGTGTTTCTTTTTGATGAAAAATGGAAAGACAAACCATGTGAGGGGATAACCTCTAGCTCTATATCGTATTTATTATCCTCACTGGTGCAGTAAGTAAGTGAGTGTAGAGGTGTGAAATTCCAGTTGAGAAAAGCATGATGTTTGAAGAGGAAGTGCTGACACAGAGACTACAATTTACAAAAAAATGATTGCTGAAATTTAAAGATTACTTATTAAAAAAAACTAGATATATAATTATGTCATCATCTACATAGTTCACAATTTCCACTAATATAAATAAAGTATATATTTTAAAATATAATTCAATTAGCTACCACAACAATCTGAGTGATCAGTTGTAGAAATCAAGATAATAACTCAACAGGAAATGAACACATTTTTACACTCTCATTTTTGACTACATAGTGATTATGATTTTCCTGTAAACTTACAAATTCACTAATTTAGGTTAGTTAGTAGTTTTATGTGTGGTATGAGAGTTTCCATGTCCCTGATGGATTTATAGCACAGATATATTTAACAAAAATCTGAAAATTTTAAAATTCAGAGGAAATATGCATCACCTTGAGATATCCTGATGCTTTGATATTATTAAAATATTTTACTGGTTTTGATTGACAAAAATGCACTCCAAGGACAATAGGATCTTCTTTATGAGATTGTCACTTTACAGTAAATTAAGAACAAAATAATTATTGTTAACAGGAAACTAACATGATTTAAAGGGCTTTGTGAGAGAATGAAAGCAGCAAGTATGAGTAAGAAATCATTAAAAGCCAGTGGAAAGCCAGGCTGAGTTTCTAAGTGTGAGCATTAAAAATAAATATTTCAGGTACCTCCAGTTTCTGGTCCAGCATGTAAGGAGCTTGGACGTTGTCCATCCAATCGTCACAATAAGGAAAAAGTCTGAACAACCTTAAAATCAACAACTCTTCTTAGATCTGTCAGAGAATTAAGGTCACTTGGCAAGCCACTGCCCTGAAAATTGGAGAATCAGGTGAATACAGAGAGCCATAACTTACCTGAGCAGAAACTCAGAACCAGAAACCTTTGTGGGAACGAGTATTGGGGTAGGAAAACCTAAACTGCAATTGACAAATTGCTGGAAGTTCAGGGTGGACAAGTCTGAGAGCTAAAATTTTCATGGAGGCCCAGTCCTAAGCGGCCCATGCTTTTGCGAGTATTAATTGCAGGAGCCCTACTAGGTTCTCACAGTGAAGATCAGAAAAAAATCCCTTTACTTCCAGCAGGGGGAAGGGAAAGAGGACGTTTTGAAAAATGCCCAGAGTATTCCAGTCTGCTTTAAAAGGCTCTTGTAAAATAGTTCCTTTCCTTAAGAGGAACTATTTTACAAGAGCCTAATCTACTGTGGTTTTATTAGTTTAACAGACCTGGCGGGGTAGAAGGACCCAAATCCAGCCCCCTCTAGCCATCCTGTTTCACCTAAGGAAGGGTAGAGAAGGAGGAATAAAAAACACCTTTGAGGTAATGGCCCAGGGGTAGTCTGGCCCACTAAAAGTTGGACCTAATCATAGGACTGTATAATCCTTCTCCCTCCCACCCCATCCAAACACACACCTTATCACCATGTCACTAAAGGCCTATATCACAGATCTCAACAAGACAACAACCCAGTTCAAAAGTAGGCAAAAGACCTGAATAAACACCTCACCAAAGTAGCAAATAGGTATGTGAAAAGATGCTCAACACTATAAGTCATCAGGGAATTGCAAAGTAAAACAACGAAATACCATCACATGCCTATTAGGATGGCCACAATCCAAAACACCAGCAGTGTTAACGTCAAGAGGAGCAAGTATGTGAGAACTCTGGGAAAAGGAAAAAAAGCAATAGTTACCCTAGAATAAAAAATAAATAGTGCTTCCCTGGTGGCGCAGTGGTTGAGAGTCCGCCTGCCGATGCAGGGGACACGGGTTCGTGCCCCGGTCCGGGAAGATCCCACATGCCGCGGAGCAGCTGGGCCCGTGAGCCATGGCCACTGAGCATGCGCGTCCGGAGCCTGTGCTCCGCAACGGGAGAGGCCACAACAGTGAGAGGCCCGCGTACCAAAAAAAAATAAAAATAAAAAAATGTTAGCATAAATAATACCGGAACTCTTTTCCTTGCATAAGTTATAGTATTTTAAATCTACATCTGTTTTTAAAATAAGTGTATTAGGGTCTTCTAATGCTTACTAATAAAAAGTAATTGATTCATTTCTCTATTGTTTTTAGATAGTCTGGGCTAGATTTAATATTTGATCATTATTATTTAGTCTGTCTCTATTTGAAACAAATCCTACTACTATAATTTCTGCAGCCAGGAGAATGTGTTTGGCTTATTCCTCCTAATACTTTAAATAATGAAATTGTTCATTAGTAATATCTGACAATGAGAAATGTAGTAAAATACGACGTGTTTAAAAGGTGCTAATTAAAGCTACAAATGACAACAGCAGACTCTGAAGTGCATGAGTCATTAGCAATTCCAGTTGGTGTACTTTTTGGTCGGCCTTCAGTTGCGCAGTCATCCTAAAGGGAGTAGCACCTCAATGCTCTGGAATTGCCTAGGTGTGGTTTTGCCCAGAGCAGAGGGATGGACTGATTGATCTCTGGGAGGTTCTTCCCACCCCAGAGTCTCAGATGGTTAAAATTTGCAATTTAAATAAGCTTATTGCAATCCCTCTGCCCTTGATCCCTCCTCTCCCATCCATGATTAAGTGATACCTTGACTCCTTTGCACTTTCCCAACATCTCTCAAGTTGATGCCTGTCAGGATTCTGGATCCTCCCTTAGTCTTCCTTTCACAATAATTTAAGTGTTGATTCAGTGGGACGGAGAAGAGGCAAAAGAGGGTACACAGTTTGAACACACGGAAGAACTTTAAATTCCAGCCAGTGAACCCATTTTTCTTTAACATAATTCGAAAGGATTGAGACAGGGAAAGCTCTCCGCTTAGAACATACTTTAAAGAAATAAATCTAATTACCATGTCCCATGGAAATGTCATACAGATGATATATATTACATATATATGTATATACACACACATATATATATACTTCATATATATATATATATATATATATATATATATATATATATATATGAGAATATTTATATAGACCTGCCCTAACCTGGAATCTCAATGCCATTTACAGAATCTGGTGAATGAGAATAATGGCCTGGGACTCATGGTTGAAGCAAGAAAGAAAATTGGCAGTGACTCAAGAAGGCAGTCAATGAGAAGAGGCCATACTTTTACAATAGCATAGAAAATGCTATTATTTACATATATCTCCATAATTCCACACCACCTTCTACGCACCTACCTCTTTTCAAGGCTGAATGACTTGAATTCAGCTGAATCATTATGTTCATATTCACATATTGATCAATTTTCATGCCACTCAATAACAATGGTTATTTATTGTTATTAGCAATATTCTTATATCCTATCATAATTATCCTTCAAGGATGGTTTTCATACTTGTATTGATCTGTATTTAATGTTATAAATATGATGAGGAGGTGGGAGGAGGAGGAAGAGAGAACACATCAAGATTTTCTCTACTTCTCATGTCCCCTAAGTACAGCCCTCATATAACAAGTTCTTTTGGTCTATTCCACCATGCCACATTACTCTAACATGACATGTCACAGTCATCTCTGCAGCTGTTTCCTCCTGGAGGGAAATACGGTCCTTTAGTGAATCCTGGACTCCCTTCACCCAGTTTTCCATCCGTAACATCGGCCCGAGGATCTCAGTCTGTAACGTGTGTCTACTTGGTGGCAGGAGATGCTCACCAAGACCAAGGCATCCTGTGACTTTGGATCAGCCTGTACTTCTAAAAGTCAACTTAGTCAAGTCTAGACTTCCAGAACAATTTGGGAGATGGAGCCAGAGAAAGGGAGCAGCTCTATGCAGGGGAACGTGCTCTGGGCTTTTATTTGGAAGACATAGCGTTTATGAGAATTGCTGTCACTTTCAGCTGAGCCATAACTAGCAGGCCTCACACACTGTGAATGCAGAGCAGCCATTTGTGCTTTGGGACTTTCCAGCTTAACAGCTTCCCACTTCATCATGTACTGGGAGGCAGAGCTATTTAAGCAGATGACAACAGAAGTGATAAAGATGGTAAAGAAAACTGATAAAGAACCATGTAAAGAAACATGTTCCCCCCCAGCACTTTCCCTTCCTTTCTTCCTTTTCTGTTTTTCCTGATTTCCTTCCTTCCTTCTTCCTTTTACATCAAAACTACTCTTTATTTTCAAAGTTCAGTAACATAAAACAGATAGAAGCATATTTTCAAAAGCAGAGCTCTGTCCATCTATTGAAATCTCTGTCTTGTCTGTGCTATCGTTTTGAAAGGTAGGTTACCTAATTCAGATTTGCAGTGGAATAAATCATGAGAGAAGGTTTTCCAGAAGTGTGAATATATTCTCTGAGTTTTTTAAAATGCCTTGTTATTTAGCAAGTCATTGAAGTGTGTGAGCTTTAGAGACAGAAAAGCAACCTATGCAAAGGCACAGAGCAGTATTAACATGGTTAGGACTGTATCAGTCAAGACAGGCCAGGTTATGCTGTGGCAACAAATGGTCCTCAAACATCAGTGAGTTATGACCACAAAGCTTTATTTCTCAGGCACAATACACACTATCAGTGGTTGGCAAGGGGGCTCTGCCTACTGTTAGATCGTAAGAACTCAGGTTAATGGAGGGACCATTGTCTTGAATGTTATTGATTCTTGTGCCAGAGGAATAAGAAAAGGGTCTTTGGTAGGTCATTAAGATGTTAGCCCCAAAGCGACATGTATAACTTCCAATTATAACTCATCCCTTAGACATGGTCATATAATGCTCATCCAAACTCAAGATTGCTAGAAAGTGCATTCTAATCTGATGCCCATGAGATGGAGAAACCAGAAGTAGTTTCCTATCCAGAGAATGTACAGAAAAATCCAAAAAGTCTGTTACAAAAAATGTGTTTAAACAATGGCAATATCCATTGTAATAAGTGTATAATATTCCAACAACATAGCTCTGAATATGTAAACCCCACTTGTAAACAAGTCAATCACATTGCTTTACAGTAAAACTTAAAAACTGAAAACATTATGCTATGTACATATAAATTAAACTCTACATAAAATAAATTTAATTTAAAGTCACAACACTGTAATTTTAAAGGCATTTAATGCTAAAATATTTTTCTACTTAAATCCTACTGGGATTAACAACTACTAAATAAGCCTATCAGCAATGTTTAGAAATGTTTAGCTACCACAAAATGTCTATACAAAAGAATCTTACAATAAATTGGATTGATGGGGATAAATACAAAGACTATTATCTCTTTTTTTTAATGAAGTATACTTGATGTACAATATTATGTAATTTACAGATGTACAATACAGAGATTCAAAATATTTAAAGATTATGTTCCATTTATAGTTATTATAAAATACTGGCTATATTCCCTGAATTGTACTGTGTATCCTTGTAGCTTATTTTATATGTAATACTTTATGTCTCTTAATCTCCTACACCTAATATGCCCCTGCCCCCTTCCCTCTCCTTACTGGTAACCAATCGTTTGTCCTCTATATCTGTGAGCCAGTTTCTTTTTTGTTATATTCATTAGTTTGTTTTAATTTTTAGATTCCACATATTAGTGATATCATACAGTATTTGTCTTACTCTGTCTGACTTATTTCACTTAGCGTTATACCCTCCAAGTCTATCCATGTTGCTGCAAATGGCAAAATTTAATTCTTTCTTAGGGCTGAGTAGTATTCCATTGTATGTATATATATATGTATATATATATGTATATATATATATATTACAGTTAAAAGCATTTAATAATATGCTTATTGTAATGAAGGTAACATTCAGACTTTCAGAAAACCAAAATCTGACTCATAAAAAAGTAGGGAAACAGGATGTAAAGGATGTGAATGGATGCTGGGGTAAATATATATATATATATATATATATATATATGTGTGTGTGTGTGTGTGTGTGTGTGTGTGTGTGTATATATACCAAATCTTCTTTATCCATTCATCTGTTGATGGATACTTAGGTTGCTTCCATACCTTAGCAATTGTAACTAATGCTGCTATGAGCACTGGGGTGCATATATCTTTTCAAATTAGTGTTTTTGTTCAGATATATATCTAGGAGTCGAATTGCTAGGACATGTGGTAGTTCTATTTTTAGTTTTTTGAGAAACCTCCATACTGTTTTCCACAGTGGCTGCACCAACTTAGATTCCCTGCAACAGTGTACAAAGGTTCCTTTTCCTCCACATACGCACTCACATTTATTATTTGTGTTCTTTATGATGATAGCCATTCTGACAGGTATGAGGTGAGAGCTCATTGTAGTTTTGATTTGCAATCTCTAATAATTAGCAATGTTGAGCAGCTTTTCATGTGCCAGTTGACCATCTGCATGTCCTCTTTGAAAAAATGTCTATTCAATTCTTCTTCCTAGTTTTAATCACAGTTTCTTTTGTTTGTATGGTTTTTTTGATGTTGAGTTGTATGAGCTGTTTATATATGTTGGATTATTAATCCCTTATCAGTTGTATCATTTGCAAATATATTCTCCCATTCAGTATGTTGTCTTTTCATTTTGTCAATGGTTTCCTTTGCTGTGCCAAAGGTTTTTGAGTTTAATTAGGTCCATTTGTTTATTTCTGCTCTTATTTCCTTTGCTTTAGGAGACAGATCAAAAAAATATTGCTGTGATTTATGTCAAAGAGTGTTCTGCTTATGTTTTCCTCTAGGAGTTTTATTGTTTCTCATCTTACATTTAGGTCTTTAATCCATTTTGATTTTTTTAACTTTCTAAAATAACTTTATTGAGATATAATTTGCATACATACCATACATTTTACCTATTTAACATGCATAATTCAATGGCTTTGGGTATTTTTTTACATTTTTTAAAATTGAAGTATAGTTGATTTACAGTGTTGTGTTAGTTTCAGGTGTACAGCAAAGTGATTCAGTTATACATTCATATACATCTATTGTTTTCAGATTCTTTTCCCTTGTAGGTTATTACAAAATATTGAGTATACTTCCCTGTGCTATACAGTAGGTCCTTGTTGGTTACCTCTTTTATGTATAATAGTGTGTATATGTAAATCCCAAACTCCTAGTTTAGCCCTTCCCCACCTTTCCCCTTTGGTAACCATAAGTTTGCTTTCTATGTCTGTGGGTCTATTTCTGTTTTGTAAGTAAATTCATTTGTATCATTTTTTTTAGATTCCACATAAAAGTGATATCATATGATATTTATTTTATTTTTGTATGTGGTGTTAGAGAATATTCTAATTTCATTATTTTACATGTAGCTGTCCAATTTTCCCAGCACCACTTATTGAAGAGACTGTCTTTTCTCCATTGTATATTCTTGCCTCCTTTGTCATAGACCATAAGTAAGTGGGTTTATTTCTGGGCTCTCTATTCTGCTCCATTGAGCTATGTGTCTGTTTTTGTGCCAGTGCCATACTGTTTTGATTACTGTAGCTTTGTCGTATTGTCTGAAGTCAGGGAGTGTGATTCTTCCAGCTCTGTTTTTCTCTCTCAATACTGTTTTTGTTATTCAGAGTCTCTTGTATTTCCATACAGATTTTTAAATTATTTGTTATATTTCTGTGAAAAATGTCACTGGTATTTTGATAGAGATTGCATTGAAGCTGTAGATTGCCTTGGGTAGTATAGTCATTTTAACAACATTAATTCTTCCAATCCAAGAACACAGTACATCTTTCCATCTGTTTGTGTCATCTTCAACTTCTTTCATCAGTTTCTTATAGTTTTCTGAGTACAGGTCTTTTACTGTCTTAAGTAGGCTTATTCTTAGACATTTTATTTTTTGTTGTGACGGTAATGGGATTGTCTCCTTAATTTTTCTTTCTGAGAGTTCATTCTTAGTGTATAGAAATGCAACTGATTTCTGTATATTAATTTTGTATCCTGCAATTTTACCAAATTCATTGACGAGCTCTAGTAGTTTTCTGGTAGCATCTTCAGGATTTTCTATGTATAGTATTGTGTCATCTACAAACAGTAACAGTTTTACTTCCTCATTTCCAATCTGGTTTCCTTTTATTTCTTTTTCTTCTCTGATTGCTGTGGCTATGACTTCCAATACTATGTTGAATAAAAGTGGTGAGAGTGGATATCCTTGTCTTGTTCCTGATCTTGGATGAAATGCTTTCAGCTTTTCAATGCTTATAGTAACATGTTCTTTCTAGGATTTGAAGATTACAAGAGGTCATATTTTGAAAAATATACTGGATTTGTAGGATTATATATATGCCGAAATCTGAGAATGATGTTACCTACAGATATAATCAAATAGTCCTTTATGGCAACAGCAGAAGAAAATCATGTGTCTTTCTTACTAGGAATATTATATCATCAGATGTCAGGATTTAAACTTTACTCTCATGATTTTTAGTGACGTAAGTCTGTTCATTAGATATTTTTCTGAGACACGGTCTCAGATCTGTAATACAGAGATAATAAGATTCATCTCATAGGATTATAGGAATTAAATGTAATAATAGCATATAAAAGTGCCTAGTTGTCTCTACAGAATAGACAGTAAATAGCAATACCTTTTCTTTCTAGTCCCTTCTTGAAGCTGTGTATATTTTTCCTTTATACATGACTGATTTTCCAAAAATTTTGTATCTACAGCTTCTTAGCAAAGCTATTTCTTTTAGATTAATGTCCTGATCAAATCCACTTCCTCTCAACTGGGTTTCAAGGAGACAATCTATGATTGGTCTCCTTATTACTGCTCAGTTATCTCTATTCCACAGCCACCCAACTAGACACTGATTTACTGATCACCCACAATATACTGGGGAGGCACTGAGCCAGGCCAACTCTAAAGGCTGAAAATCCTGGAGATGCTGAAATACTATTCCCAGAACAAATCTACACAGCAATAAGCATACAGTAACTTTAGGCTTATTCTAAAACAGTTTCCCAGATCACAGAACTGAAAACTTTGTCCAGGATATCTTTGAGACTATAATCTTTGTCAATGATCTCTCCTCTCCTTCTCAGTTGTGTTTCCTTAATTTTTCTGGATTTTCAGTAGAGAGAAGAGCAGCAACGGATATTTCATCATTAAAATTGTCAAAGTTATGGTGTTAGGGCAGCTACAACTTTTTTGCCTCTCACTGTTGTGGCTTCTCCCGTTGCAGAGCACAGGCTTCAGACACGCAGATGGAGCGGCCATGGCTCATGGGTCCAGCCGCTCCACAGCATGTGGGATCTTCCCAAACTGGGGCGCAAACCTGTGTCCCCTGCATCAGCAGGCAGACTCTCAACCACTGCGCCACCAGGGAAGCCTGGCAGCTACAACTTTTAACTTCATATTCACCTCCCTTCCCAAACAATGATCTTCTGGTTTTTAAGGAAATGAAGGTAGCTCCTCACACAGAGGTGGTAATCCCAATGTAGAAGAGGCTGTACATTCTAATGTTCATGCATTCATTTCATTTAGGTAACTTTCAAATGTGGATAAGGAGCTTGGGTCAAAGGTAACAAAAGTTTGTGAAATGTTGGTAGCATAACAAGATACCAAGCACTTAATAATAGTCACTGAGAAAATAGTCCTCAAAATCCCAGGGAGATTTTTCAATGCAATGACAAATTCAAGAATGCATCGAGTGGGAGGGAGCTGTGAAGGAGGAAAGGTTTCCACACATTAGGAAACCCCTTCGCGGGCGGAGACTGCGGGTGGCGGAGGGGGAAAGCTTCGGAGACGCGCAGGAGAGCACAGCAACAGGGGTGCGGGGGGTAAAGCGGCGAGATTCCCACACAGAGGATCGGTGCCGACCCGCACTCACCAGCCCGAAAGGCTTGTCCGCTAACCCACCGGGGCCGGCGGGGCTGGAAGCTGAGGCTCCGGCTTTGGTCAGAGCACAGGGAGAACACTGGGGTTGGCAGCGTGAACACAGCCTGCAGGGGGCTAGTGCACCACAGCTAGCCGGGAGGGAGTCCGGGGTAAAGTCTGAACCTGCCGAAGAGGCAAGAGACTTTTTCTTCCCTGTTTGTTTCCTGTGCATGAGGAGAGGGGATTAAGAGCGCTGCTTAAAGGAGCTCCAGAGACGGACGCGAGCCGCGGCTAAAAGCGCAGACCCCAGAGACGTGCATGAGACGCTAAGGCTGCTACTGCCGCCACCAAGAAGCCTGTGTGCAAGCACAGGTCACTATCCACACCCCGCTTCCAGGGAGCCTGTGCAGCCCGCCACTGCCAGGGTCCCGGGATCCACGGACAACTTCCCCGGGAGAACACACGGCGTGCCTCAGGCTGGTACAACGTCACACTGGCCTCTGCCGCCGCAGGCTCGCCCCGCATTCCGTGCCCCTCCCTCCCCCGGGCCTGAGTGAGCCAGAGCCCCCGAATCAGCGGCTCCTTTAACCCCGTCCTGTCTGAGCGAAGAACAGACATTCTCCGGTGACCTACACGCAGAGGCGGGGCCAAATACAAAGCTGAGCCCCGGGAGCTGTGAGAACGAAGAAGAGAAGGGGAAATCCCTCCCAACAGCCTCAGAAGCAGCGGATTAAAGCTCCACAATCAACTTGATGTACCTGCATCTGTGGAATACCTGAATAGACAACGAATCATCCCAAATTAAGGAGGTGGGCTTTAAGAGGAAGATTTATGATTTTTTCCCCTTTTCCTCTTTTTGTGAGTGTGTATGTGTATGCTTCTGTGTGAGATTTTTGTCTGTATAGCTTTGCTTCTAGGATTCTATCCGTCCGTTTTTTATTTTTGTTTTAAATATTTTTCTTAATAATTATTTTTTATTTTAATAACTTTATTTTATTTTATCTTACTTTATTTTATTTTACTTTATCTTCTTTCTTTTATCCTTCCTTCCTCCCTCCCTCCTTCCCTCCCCCTTTCTTTCTTTCTTTCTTTCTTTCTTTCTACTTATACTAATTCTTTCTTTCTACTTTTTCTCCCTTTTATTCTGAGCCGTGTGGATGAAAGGCTCTTGGTGCTGCAGCCAGGAGTCAGTGTTGTGCCTCTGAGGTGGGAGAGCCAAATTCAGGACATTAGTCCACAAGAGACCTCCCAGCTCCACATGATATCAAATGGCAAAAATGGCCCAGAGAGCTCCATCTCAACACCAGCACCCAGCTTCACTCAACGACCAGCAAGCTACAGTGCTGGACATCCTATGCCAAACAACTAGCAACACAGGAACACAACCCCAACCATTAGCAGAGAGGCTGCCTAAAATCACAGTAAGTCCACAGACACCCCAAAACACACCACCAGACATGGACCAGCCCACCAGAAAGACAAGATCCAGCTTCATCCACCAGAACACAGGCACTAGTCCCCTCCACCAGGAAGCCTACACAACCCACTGAGCCAACATTAGCCACTGGGGACAGACACAAAAAACAATGGGAACTACAAACCTGCAGCCTGCAAAAAGGGGACCCCAAACACAGTAAGTTAAGCAAAATGAGAAGACAGAAAAACACACAGCAGATTAAGGAGCAAGATAAAAACCCACCAAACCTAACAAATGAAGAGGAAATAGGCAGTCTACCTGAAAAACAATTCAGAATAATGACAGTAAAGGTGATCCAAAATCTTGGAAATAGAATAGACAAAATGCAAGAAACATTTAACAAGGACCTAGAAGAACTAAAGATGAAACAAGCAACAATGAACAACACAATAAATGAAATTAAAAATACTCTAGATGGGATCAATAGCAGAATAACTGAGGCAGAAGAACGGATAAGTAACATGGAAGATAAAGTAGTGGAAATAACTACTGCAGAGCAGAATAAAGAAAAAAGAATGAAAAGAACTGAGGACAGTCTCAGAGACCTCTGGGACAACATTAAATGCACCAACATTTGAATTATAGGGGTTCCAGAAGAAGAAGAGAAAAAGAAAGGGACTGAGAAAATATTTGAAGAGATTATAGTTGAAAACTTCCCTAATATGGGAAAGGAAATAGTTAATCAAGTCCAGGAAGCACAGAGAGTCCCATACAGGATAAATCCAAGGAGAAATATGCCAAGACACATATTAATCAAACTGTCAAAAATTAAATACAAAGAAAACATATTAAAAGCAGCAAGGGAAAAACAACAAATAACACACAGGAGAATCCCCATAAGGTTAACAGCTGATCTTTCAGCAGAAACTCTGCAAGCCAGAAGGGACTGGCAGGACATATTTAAAGTGATGAAGGAGAAAAACCTGCAACCAAGATTACTCTATCCAGCAAAGATCTCATTCAGATTTGCTGGAGAAATTAAAACCTTTACAGACAAGCAAAAGCTGAGAGTTCAGCACCACCAAACCAGCTTTACAACAAATGCTAAAGGAACTTCTCTAGGCAAGAAATACAAGAGAAAGAAAAGACCTACAATAACAAACCCAAAACAATTAAGAAAATGGGAATGGAAACATACATATCGATAATTACCTTAAATGTAAATGGACTAAATGCTCCCACCAAAAGACACAGATTGGCTGAATGGATACAAAAACAAGACCCATATATATGTTGTCTACAAGAGACCCACTTCAGACCTAGAGACACATACAGACTGAAAGTAAGGGGATGGAAAAAGATATTCCATACAAATGGAAACCAAAAGAAAGCTGGAGTAGCAATTCTCATATCACACAAAATAGACTTTAAAATAAAGACTATTATAAGAAACAAAGAAGGACTACATAATGATCAAGGGATCGATCCAAGAAGAAGATATAACAATTGTAAATATTTATGCACCCAACATAGGAGCACCTCAATACATAAGGCAAATACTAACAGCCATAAAAGGGGAAATTGACAGTAACACAATCATAGTAGGAGACTTTAACACCCCACTTTCACCAATGGACATATCATCCAAAATGAAAATAAATAAGGAAACACAAGCTTTAAATGATACATTAAACAAGATGGACTTAATTGATATTTGTAGGACTTTACATCCAAAAACAACAGAATACACATTTTTCTCAGGTGCTCATGGAACATTCTCCAGGATAGATCTTATCTTGGGCCACAAATGAAGCCTTGGTAAATTTAAGAAAATTGAAATTGTATCAAGTATCTTTTCCGACCACAACACTATGAGACTAGATATCAATTACAGGACAAGATCTGTAAAAACTACAAACACATGGAGGCTAAACAATACACTACTTAATAACGAAGTGATCACTGAAGAAATCAAAGAGGAAATAAAAAAAATACCTAGAAACAAATGACAATGGAGACACGATGACCCAAAACCTATCAGATGCAGCAAAAGAAGTTCTAAGAGGGAAGTTTATAGCAATACAATCCTACCTTATGAAACAGGAAACATCTCGAAAAACAACCTAACCTTGCACCTAAATCAATTAGAGAAAGAAGAACAAAAAAACGCCAAAGTTAGCAGAAGGAAAGAAATCATAAAAATCAGATCAGAAATAAATGAAAAAGAAATGAAGGAAACAATAGAAAAGTTCAATAAAACTAAAAGCTGGTTCTTTGAGAAGATAAACAAAATTGATAAACCATTAGCCAGACGCATCAAGAAAAAAAGGGAGAAGACTCAAATCAATAGAATTAGAAATGAAAAAGGAGAAGTAACACCTGACACTGCAAAAATACAAATGATCATGAGAGATTACTACAAGCAACTCTATGCCATAAAATGGACAATCTGGAAGAAATGGACAAATTCTTAAAACTGCACAACCTGCCAAGACTAAATCATGAAGAAATAGAAAATATGAACAGACCAATCACAAGCACTGAAATTGAAACTGTGATTAAAAATCTTCCAACAAACAAAAGCCCAGGACCAGATATCTTCACAGGCGAATTCTATCAAACATTTAGAGAAGAGCTAACACCTATCCTTCTCAAACTCTTCCAAAATATAGCAGAGGGAGGAACACTCTCAAACTCATTCTACGAGGCCACCATCACCTTGATACCAAAACCGGACAAGGATGTCACAAAGAAAGGAAACTACAGGCCAATATCACTGATGAACATAGATGCAAAAATCCTCACCAAAATACTAACAAACAGAAACAAAGAGCACATTAAAGGATCATACACCGGGGCTTCCCTGGTGGCACAGTGGTTGGGAATCTGCCTGCCAATGCAGGGGACGCGAGTTCGTGCCCCAGTCCGGGAGGATCCCACATGCCACGGAGCAGCTGGGCCCGTGGGCCATGGCTGCTGGGCCTGCGCGTCTGGAGCCTGTTCTCCACAACGGGAGAGGTCACGGCAGTGAGGGGCCCATGTACCACACACACACACACAAAAAGGATCATACACCATGATCAAGTGGGGTTTATCCCAGGAATGCAAGGATTCTTCAATATATGCAAATCAATCAACGTGATACACCGTATTAACAAATTGAAGGAGAAAAACCTTATGGTCATCTCAATAGATGCAGAGAAAGCTTTCAACAAAATTCAACACCCATTTATGATAAAAATCCTGCAGAAAGTAGGCATAGAGTGAACTTTCCTCAACATAATAAAGGCCATATATGACAAACCCACAGCCAACATCGTCCTCAATGGTGAAAAACTGAAAGCATTTCCACTAAGATCAGGAACAAGACAAGGTTGCCCACTCTCACCACTCTTATTCAACATAGTTTTGGAAGTTTTAGCCACAGCAATCAGAGAAGAAAAGGAAATAAAAGGAATCAAAATCGGAAAAGAAGAAGTAAAGCTGTCACTGTTTGCAGACGACATGATACTATACATAGAGAATCCTAAAGATGCTACCAGAAAACTATTAGAGCTAATCAATGAATTTGGTAAAGTAGCAGGATACAAAATTAATGCACAGAAATCTCTGGCATGCCTATACACTAATGATGAAAAATCTGAAAGTGAAATCAAGAAAACACTCCCATTTACCATTGCAACAAAAGGAATAAAATATCTAGGAATAAACCTAATTAAGGAGACATAAGACCTGTATGCATAAAATTATAAGACACTGATGAAAGAAATTAAAGATGATACAAATAGATGGAGAGATATAACATGTTCTTGGATAGGAAGAATCAACATTGTGACAATGACTCTACTACCCAAAGCAATCTACAGATTCAATGCAATCCCTATCAAACTACCAATGGCATTTTTCACAGAACTAGAACCAAAAATTTCACAATTTGTATGGAAACACAAACGACCCCGAGTAGCCAAACCAATCTTGAGAACAAAAAGCAGAGCTGGAGGAATCTGGCTCCTTGACTTCATACTATACTACAAAGCTACAGTAATCAAGACAGTATGGTACTGGCACAAAAACAGAAAGATAGATGAATGGAACAGGATAGAAAGCCCAGAGATAAACCCACGAACACATGGTCACCTTATCTTTGATAAATGATGCAGGAATGTACAGTGGAGAAAGAACAGCCTCTTCAATAAGTGGTGCTGGGAAAACTGGACAGGTACATGTAAAAGTATGAGATTAGATCACTCCCTAACACCATACACAAAAATAAGCTCAAAATGGATTAAAGACCTAAATGTAAGGCCAGAAACTATCAAACTCTTAGAGGAAAACATATGCAGAACACTCTATGACATAAATCACAGCAAGATCCTTTTTGACCCATCTCCTAGAGAAATTGAAATAAAAACAAAAATAAATAAATGGGACCTAATGAAACTTCAAAGATTTTGCACAGCAAAGGAAACCATAAACAAGACCAAAAGACAACCCTCAGAATGGGAAAATATATTTGCAAATGAAGCAACTGACAAAGGATTAATCTCCAAAATTTATAAGGAGCTCATGCAGCTCAATAACAAAACAACAAACAACCCAATCAAAAATGGGCAGAAGACCTAAACAGACATTTCTCCAAAGAAGATGTACAGACTGCCAACAAACACATGAAAGAATGCTCAACATCGTTAATCATTAGAGAAATGCATATCCAAAGTACAATGAGATATCATCTCACACCAGTCAGAATGGCCATCATCAAAAAATCTAGAAACAATAAATGCTGGAGAGGGTGTGGAGAAAAGGGAACACTCTTGCACTGCTCGTGAGAATGTGAATTGGTACAGCCACTATGGAGAACAGTATGGAGGTTCCTTAAAAAACTACAAATAGGACTACCATATGGCCCAGCAATCCCACTACTGGGCATATACCCTGAGAAAACCATAATTCAAAAACAGTCATGTACCAAAATGTTCATTGCAGCTCTATTTACAGTAGCTTGGAGATGGAAACAACCTAAGTGTCCATCATCAGATGAATGGATAAAGAAGATGTGGCACATATATACAATAGAATATTACTCAGCCATAAAAAGAAATGAAATTGAGCTATTTGTAATGAGGTGGATAGACCTAGAGTCTGTTATACAGAATGAAGTAAGTCAGAAAGAGAAAGACAAATACCGTATGCTAACACATACATATAGAATTTAAGAAAAAAAAAGTCATGAAGAACCTAGGGGTAAGACAGGAATAAAGACACAGACCTACTAGAGAATGGACTTGAGGATATGGAGAGGGCGAAGGGTAAGCTGTGACAAAGTGAGAGAGTGGCATGGACATATATACACTAACAAACGTAAGGTAGATAGCTAGTGGGAAGCAGCCGCATAGCACAGGGAGATCAGTTCGGTGGTTTGTTACCACCTAGAGGGGTGGGATAGGGAGGGTGGGAGGGAGGGAGATGCAAGAGGGAAGAGATATGGGAACATATGTATATGTATAACTGATTCACTTTGTTATAAAGTGGAAACTAACACACCATTGTATAGCAATTATACTCCAATAAAGATGTAAAAAAAAATAAGTATGCCTCTAACAAATGCATCTAATGCATTTGTTAGAATGCATCTAACAAATTCAAGGATGCATCTAAGAATGCACAATAAATAGGTGCATTACCATTTAATATCAAGGCAATTGCATATGTGCCATTGCTGACTACTTTATCTGAGGTGTTTCAATATTACCCTTTTGATTTCCAAATTTTAAATATCAGGATTGTTAGCTTTTCTAGAGAATCAGTGTAGCTTTACAGAAGAGTTTCAGCTAAGTGTAATTTTCTTTTTTCATTGAAAAAAATGTATAGTACTGTTTTAGATAGGAAAAGTCTTTTGACAAAATCTAACACATTTTATGTCTGCCACTTAAAATAGTTTAATTACTAAAATGAGAAATCATACATTAACTTACTACTAGGCTGGGCTTCTGCATCAGAATATATTTAGAAATAATGCCATTCATAGTTTGAGAAATAAATTATTGTTTGAAATGTTTCAACATAGGCCCTTTAACAATTCAATTTAATTTAAATTTCACTGTAGTACGGGAAAAAAATTAGATACTAGCTGGCTTTTGATTGCAATGCATTGCTACCTTTTATATTCATATTTGATCATGTATGCAAGCCACTTGAAAAGAAATGTTGTATCTGGTTTAGTCCCAAAATGTATCAGCAGCCTTAGGCATAGCCCTAGACCCAGTTCCATGAAGTAGTTGACATGGTTCTCAGCACAGTGCTGGCCCCAAGGAATGATCACTACCTGCAATGATTATCCAGTTGGTTTTAAAAATAGGGGAAGTAAGTAAATGCATCCTAATGTGATTTGGCATGTAATTTAGGGAAAGAAATTTAAAATTTGGCTCATTTGGAAGAGACAAAAGTGAAAATTATGCAAGCCAGTAGACATAAATTTTCCACTATGTCTTCCAGTCTACAGATTTGAATTCTTACAGACAAATTTCTCATACAATTTGCACATTTTTAAATGTCCTTAGCACAAATCTATTCCTATGTCTGTTTTAAAGGAGAAAACAGTATAGAAGAAAACAACTTTTTACAAAACTATTTAGAAAATTGGTAAGAAGACTAGAAAAGGTCCTTCTTATTGAAGACAAACAAATAAGCATAAAAATTTTGAAACAACTGGGACAAATTATAAATGCTTATTTCTTAGCTATGGGGCAATCTGTGTTAATGGCTTATATTTACATTATCTAATTTGATTGAATATTATGTTCTTTTTCTAAGATAAATAACATACCCAGTGTTATAGCACATGAACATTAGCCCTCCAAGAATCAACATTCATCAGGATCTCACTGTCCTCCTCACTCTTGGTTTCCTGGTTTTCCATCTTAACCTTCTTCAACTCTTTAGTCTTTTCATGTTCTCCTTTACTCTGCCTATCTTTTAAATATAAATATATCTCTGAGGCCTGTTCTAAATTCCTCCATTCTTTCTCTACCCATTGTTCATGGGTGATTGTATCTAATAACACGACTTCATATACCTTGGCTAATAATTCCAAAATCTACAAATCCAACTGAGATTTGTCTTGAACTTTTTACCAAAAGGTCTTCCTGGCTCCTTACTCATTTCATGTCTGAAACTATGTTCATCTTTCCTCAACCTTGCTCTTCTTCCTTTGATCCTGATTATTAAGGAACAGCTCCACCAATCACTGACCCAACATGGAAGTCTGTGCATTATATCTGAACGTTCCATCTCCCACATTCTCCATAGCCAGTCAATCATCTAGTAATGTCTACACTACCTTCAAAATATTTCCAAAGTCAGTCCTTTTTCCTCCTCTCCTTAGTGCTCATTTTAGGCAAATAGGATTCCTTTTCTGGATTACTGCATCCTTCTAAAAATAATCCTTTTCTTAAACCCTTGTGGTAGGCAGAATAACAACCTCCCAAAGATGTCCATGTCCTTATTCTTGGGACCTGTGAATTTGTTACCTTATGGAGCATTAACATTTAAGGAACTTGAGATGGAAAAGTGTATCCTTGATTATCCAGGTGGATCCAATCAAATCTTATAAATTTTTAAAAGCTGAGACCCTTTTTCAGAAATGTTCTGTCAATAAGTAAAGGGCATGTGTATCACCACTCAGAGTGAGAGAAGGCATCAGAGAAGGATCAGGGATCCTGCTTCTTAAATAGAAATAACCCAATTATTTTTAACCACACCTTCTTTCCTATTTCCAGAGTCACCTGATCTTTTGAAGACTCTTTAGACCCCTTCCTTCCTGCTGACTTAGTATCTCTTTTCCCCGGCCTTTTACCACTCATCCATCTGTTTTCTAGAATGTAAAAACCTGTTCTATTATCTCCTTTCCCCTCTTTTTAAGGTTGTAATTTTATACCTTTTGTTTTTAATATATTTTTGTATCATTTTAGAAGGTTTTGGAGAGAGAATTTAACTAAATGTATATGTTCAATCTGCCATCTTTAAGAAAAGCCCTTGCCTCTTCAATTTCCTTTCCTCTCCCAACCCTTTCAAAAAATCAGTTTCTGTCTACTTGCTCCTTTTTGTATTGGCAGATTTGAATGATGTCCTCTTAATGTAAGGCTTAGTGGAATCAGGACAAATTTTATAGAACAAATGCAATTTTGAGATCTAATGACTTTGTCACATATTGAAAATTTATATAAAATGCAACACCCAAATTAATATATTTTTGGAAACAAACAAAAAGAATCTCCAACTGCATTTCCCTAGAGAAGTTGAAGCCCCAAGAAACATTTAACAAAACACAGGTTTTTAATTTAAATAAAGGAACTCCGCTACATTTTTTGCTCTGTAAAGAGCACAGAGGTTTTCGGTTTTAAGCAGGAAATTTAAGGTCAGATGTCAAAGCCCAATGTCTGGTTACAGCCAAGTGTCACCCTCTCCTTAGCTCCATATTTTACACTCACTATATATACATTACTTTAATCTTCCCTCAATTCTTGGAAAAGAGCCAGACTTAAAATGCATGTTTTCAAAGGACTTGAATAGAATCTTGTCTAAAATTCAAAACATGGTTTCTTTTTTAACATCTGTGGTATACTTTAGTATTTTTCCCTATATCCTCATGGTTTTGTTGGCTTCTTAAGAAGGGGTGGAAGAAACCAAGTACAAAAGCACAGAGAGAGAGAGGAACGAATAAGAGAGAAATGAAAGGCACCAATAATAATAATTTTTCTTAAATATAAACCAAGTCTTCTTAAATCCTTTCCAGATTGAGTCCTGGTCCTTTCTATAATTTTTTAGGATCAATTCAAATTCTATTCAAGTAAGACATTTGTCTTTATTTTGGCCCCAATCATAAGTGTTATGAAGTCACCATTAATCTGTTTCAAGAATTCTTTTAAGAAAAGATACTTGATTTTAAAATAGAAGTGTGTTTCATAGAAACTTTCAATCATATGTTGTAAATTTTACAGAAAACAGAATTTGCAGTGAGACCAATCCTAAGTTACTCTTAAGGTCACTCTGCCATTTGAGCCAACTGTCCTTGGAGTAAATGATGATATGGTGATTGTTAAAAGAAACACACCACTTTCCAAGGAAAATTTCTCATGACAAACCTAACTATTTTCATGCAAGGGAGAGCAAATAACTTAATAACAACAACAACAACAACAACAACAACAAACAGATAGAGGAAATGAAGAGAAGAGATACAGAAGGAGTGGTGGAAATGTTTTGTTTATATTTTTAAATAATAAAATTGAAGTATTATAAATTTCCTTCCTTCAACAAGTGACCAAAAATGCTGCACAATGACTTCTGAATTTGACATTTTACCAGGCCTCCATGAAGAATATCTTCTGAGCACAGTTGGAGAATAAAAGAAGAGAAAATAAACAAGCCATACAACCAATTGAAATGTTACTTGCGAGCATCCTCAGATGGCATTTGCTAGATTCCGAGATGCTAATAAAGCCCTGTCTTGCACATATTATTGCAAAAAACTTCAATCTCCCATTCCTGCATAAATAAGAAAGTAAGAGTCTGACATAATTAGTTTGAAAATGTGATAATGAGAAGATGTTCTGACCCATTCATAGCTTGTCCAAAACACATTGAACAGAGGAGGAACACATCTGGACATACAGTAATTTAAGGGTATAATTATTGCATCACCATTCATTTTAGTCTGAGTTCAATTTAATGCTACAATTTAATGGATTTATAATTAAACTTTGTCTCTACCATCAGGGTGACATGTGACTCTAAGCAGTAATATGAGTCTCCAAAGCACCATTACAAGTTGTTTTGAGGGGGTTTTCTTCACTGTGAACCATGAGTCACAGAACTTTAAAGCTGGGCATATGTTGCAGATGGGGCAAGCAAGCTATGGTGGTGAAAATGTGATATACTCTTTCTTCCTAATAATCAGTATAGATTGGGTCAGACCTGGAATTCTGTTGCAAAGAACTTGGATTATGAGATTAGAAGAAAATCTGGCCCAATCCCAAACCATCCCTGGTGTGGGAGGAATTCTTGGAAGTTATATAAATTGGGAGAGTACCATGGATTGCTGGGCAGATTACAGGAGCAAATGGAGCATGTCTAATCCAGGAGAGTGGCCAGATGAGAAGGAGATTAGAAACAATTAGGAAACATGAGGAAATATTGAAGGAACTGGGCAGAAATTAAAGACTTGTGACAGGATCTCCAAAATCTGAAAAGCTGAATATAAGCAAAGGGGAAAAAACAAAAAAACAAGACCAATGTTCTCTTTTTGTGGACTTGCTCTGTTTAGACCTAAAAAAGGACAAACCCAGGATCAATGCAGGGTAGTCAGAGTGAGATATTATTTAATCAGAGCAAGAAAAAACTAACAGTTTGGTTCCCTCAGAGTGACCTACATCAGGAGAAACTACATCCGTCACAGTGAAACTGTCAAAATGAGGTCTAGATAATGTAGGGGGTAATCGTGCATTGGAGCAGTATTGAATTTCATGACATCTAAAGTCCTTCCAACCCTTGGAGTTAGTAAACACCTGGCTTGGTCTGAGCATCTGGGCACACCCTGAACCCAGTCATGGGGCCATGTCTTCTTGATGTGTCACTATTCCACAAAGCATTATTTTTCTCAGCTACTTTGGCAATGAAGATTAAGTACAGCTTTCATTTGATTAGCATATTTACTAAAAACAAATAATGCTATCACCATACACAATTTGACATCTTTTTTTTTCCTGAGTATGTCCTTATAGGCATCTCAACAAGCATCAGGTACAAACTAATTCATCAGCTATTTTATCAAATGTTATAGGTGTCAGGTTAATAATATGTAGAATTTGGATCTTATGCGTGGTATGGTGTTTCTATTTCATTAGTGTGTTTCTACATAAATCCCTAAAAATCCTCAAAATAGCTGATTACTGGGTTTCGATTTGAGCCTTGGCCAAGATGTTGAGTTATACTCCAGCACCACCGTCTCTCCTTCCTGAACCTCCTACTACATCCAACATAAGAGGTTCTTATGAGGCTGGTAGGAGAAGCTGGTAAGAGAAGCTACATTTGGCTCACTTGGGAAAAAATATAAGCATCTGACCCACATGGATTACCTGCCCACATGTTAAACCGGGGTAACCCATTCACATGCCAAATGGCCTACATCAGTAAAGGAATGGTCCTCCTTTACCATCCTAGACTGTTCATGGAAAAAGTCTTGTATCTGTTGCTTCATTTCAGGCTCCTTTCCCACCTTTTCACTTTCCACTCCTGTGTTTTGAATATGATTGCTTACTTTCAGCTTCATCTATTGATTCAGGTCCTTCACTCAATATTTGGTTTTGACTCTAGCCATTTTTCAGGGTCAGAGTCTGCACTTGGTCTCTGGTGATCCTGCTCTGGCTCTCAGTTACTCACTTACTTAATCAGCACCTGGTGTGAGTCACCATCCCACTTGACCAGTCCTTGGTACTGGCACATTCAGGTGGATCTACTTCTAGGCTTACCTTAAATATTCATGAAGATGGACAAATAGTGGCCTTTTCCCAAGTTACTATTGATGAAGCTCAGAGATTATATTTCTGAATGTCAAATAATAACGGGGCACATGTGCACAATTCAGGGTCCTTAGAATAGGCTGATGGTTCTGGGTGCTTTCTATTTGAAGGCACCTGGGTCTCATCACACCAGGTTGATGTCTTGGAGATGTTCACTATGCCTTGACTGAATCTTGAGAGAATATAAGCAGAAGAATAATATGACTAAGTGTGGCATCATTGTGGTCACTTACCTAAGACAAGCAGGGTTATTTTTCCAATCTGACTCAAAAGTTTATGAGAAAAAC